>NC_134488.1:135803938-135873938 GCF_040206685.1 Ascaphus truei
TGTTTAAGGCCGCGGGGCAGGAAACGTGTGCGGGGATGCCCCTCAGGTCCCGCTTGCCCCTGTGTAAGGCCGCGGGGCAGGAAACGTGTGCGGGGATGCCCCTCAGGTCCCGCTTGCCCCTGTGTAAGGCCGCGGGGCAGGAGACGTGTGCGGGGATGCCCCTCAGGTCCCGCTTGCCCCTGTGTAAGGCCGCGCGGGGCAGAAGACGTGTGCGGGGATGCCCCTCAAGCGGGGGGGGGGGGGGAGGGGAGCCTGGTCGCGGTGCAGGTCGCGGCCTTAAACCCCCCCCTTCCCTGTGTGTTGTTGTATATATGGGAGTGTGTATACTGTGCGGCAATCGTCATATACGTGCATAACTGATGTAAATAAAGCATTTGTAACAAGCTCTATAGTCTCCCCGCTTGCGCACAGCTTCGGTATAGGTAGGGAGTCGTTATTGCTGTTCATGACGGGCGCATGCGCGTGCTGCCGTTTGCCTATTGTTCGATATGTCCTTACTCGTGAGTGTCCTTAAAGCGGGGTATGCCTATAGATACATCTATCTATCTCTCTCTATGTATATGTATGTATACATACACATACATATACACATACATATACTAGCTGAGAGACCCGGCGCTGCCCGGGACCAAAACCTCCTCTCCACGTCCCTCTCCATCTCCCTCCCCTGCGCAGCTCCAGTTTTCCCATCCCCCCCCTGCGCAGCTCCAGTTCTCCCCCCCCCCTGCGCAGCGCCGGCCGTGTGTCCCCTTACATATCTCCAGCCGTGTCTCCCCCCCCCCCCGTTTGCCGTTACCCCCCCCTGCACAGCACACAGTGAGACACACGCACACACACACACAGTGAGACACGCGCACACACAGCGAGACGCGCGCACCCGCAGTGACAGATGCACACCCGCAGTGACAGACGCGCGCGCACACACTGTGAGACATGCACACACACACATACACACACACTGTGAGACACCAGTCCCCTCCGTCCATTCTCCGAGCTCCCACCGGTCCGGAAGGCGCCTCTCTCCAATCCGGGCACTCAGCCCGGTCGGTCCCGGGTGTGGGGGGCAGAGCATGCAGCGCCGTGCGCATGGCACCCGGGAGGACAGTGAGCCGCCCGAGGAGCGGGAGCAGCCGCGCGTGCGTGGCCAGGCCGCTGGATGGCTCTGAGCACACGTGCAACACGCAGGTGACAGGGGGGCATCGGGGGAAAGGGAGGGGGGACCGACACAGGGGCCAGTGGGGGGTGAGTGATACCCGTGGAAGTGGGGGGGGGGAGTGACACCCGGGGGCAGGGGGGGGGCAATACCCGGTGAGGGTGATACCCGGGGGCAGGGGGACTCAGCGGGAGAGGGAGAAGAAGAGAGTGGCTGGGCGGCTGTGCGAGGAGGAGGGCCGGTCGAGGCCACAGAAGCAAGCCAATGAGAGGAGGGTGGACCACGTAGCAATCTGATTGGCCAGAGGCTGAGTGACAGACCAATCATATTGCCCCTAGAGACGGACATACAATGGTTTCAAATATATATATCTATATATCCGCCCTAGACCTACACCGAAATAAATAACCTATACTGCTTTCTTCCAGATCTGACTCAAGCTTCAGACAGGACACATTGGAGGTTGTTTGAACTGGGGAGCTCCCTAGGATTTGTGGCGGAGAAAGTGCTGCAACGCCTAAGCTATTCAAATAAATTGGAATATAGATATGTGATTGTGTACGAAGTGTAAAAGAGTATATGAAAATATATACTGGCCCTTTTTTGATGATTTCCTGGTTGCTGCTTGACTTCGGAGAAGGGAATCCCGTCTCCTTCTTAGCGTGGCAGTTGTAGTGTGAAGATAGTCAGCGCAAACCTCATGGGCCTCCTCAGCCGCTCGGTACCTGAGGCTGGGCCATTTTATTTGACTTCAAGTGTGAGTGTAGTCCTTGTGTTTGCTTTATTTCATTTTATTTCATTGTGTCTTATTTTATTGTATTTCATTGTGTCATAGATTGTTCTATACATTTTATGGTTCACCACATGTTTGCATTTCATATGCTTATGTCTCCACTGTATACCCATTAAAGACCTTTTTTATTGTTGTTAACCCTTGTTGGCATACACTCCTTTTGGTCATCTGGGAAACGGGGAGAGGAGACACTCACACACTACACCCATCGGGGGATAATTCTGCTGAGACAACCCAGACACCATCCATACAGGACATCACCCTCTGAGGACAAGGACTCACATCAGGCCGTGTGAGTTTTATGTATATTGAGACTCCAGCATATGAGTCTGTAATAAATCCACTACAGTCAGCGTTGAGGGAGAGACACCACACAAGCCCGTGTGAGTCACTGAATCCATAATTTTATGTATTCTTTGATTAGTTAAAGTGGAAAACCAATTATCAACCCCTCCAGCATTATCCTCCTCCTTACTTCCACCCCCTGCCCTTACCCCCCTCCCCCTTTTCCCCACCCACCCCCCCCTCTTCCCCCATCCCCCACATGTGTATCTAATACACTGAGATATTAATTCTTTTTATCCATATCCTTTTATTTCATTCGGTTCCATCGACATCGGGAGGCCCATGAGGGCACATTGGAACCCACCCCCCCCCCCGTAACCCAGAACACAGGTAAGGAACGCCTCCCCTCCAATGTATAACATTGCGGGACTGAGGGTACCTGGACATTGAGGTACTGTGGATCAGGTAAGATCCCTTTGGTGATTGCTGCTTTAGACATTGGGAAGTGGGGGCATCAAGACACACACGTAACAAGGACTACTTGTAGTATAATGTAATACAATAATTATTTTTTTGTAAAAAATGAATATTATTACTAGTAATTTATTCAATTTGTTTTATGTTAATTTTTTTTAGGGCGGGGAACGGTGGCGTGTAGATTTTTTGGGTTTGCCGAGTTGATTTTTGGTTTATATGTCGACATGTGTGTGTCTGTCTCACGTTGCCCGTGATTTAATTTTCCTGCTTTCCCTGTCTTTCTCTGCTCCTCCCTGTTGCTCCGCTCCCCCTGTATTTTATTAGTGTGGGTGTGGATGTGTGTGCATATATTAGTGTGGGATGTGTTCCTTCCTCCATCAGCTTGTCACATTTCACTCTGCAGCATTCTTCCCTTCCCCCTCCCAATCCCCCCCGGCTATTCGCACTCAGTAGAAAATAAAATGGAAAAAATAAACATCCCTGCCAGGAATCGAACACTGGTCCACTATGCGAATGGCCTGCTGCATAACCACTGAGCTATAAGACTTTCTGTTTTTTGCCTCGTGAATAAAGATATAGAAACCTGTTCATAACAGCTCAGCTATTCGCACTCAGTTAAGTTCTACTGAGTGCGAATAGCCGTGCGGCTATTTGCACTCAACTGTGAATAGCCGTGCGGCTTTTTGCACTCAACTCTGAATATCCACTGCCGTAGTAGCCGTGCGGCTATTTGCACTCAACTCTGAATATCCACTGCCGTGTGTGTGTGTGTGTGTGTGTGTGTGTGTGTGTGTGTGTGTGTGTGTGTGTGTGTGTGTGTCTGTGTCTGTGTCTGTGTCTGTGTCTGTGTGTCTGTGTCTGTGTCTGTGTCTGTGTCTGTGTGTGTGTGCCTGAGTGTGTGTGTGTCTGAGAGAGAGAGAGAGAGAGAGTGTCAGGGAGAGGGAGAGAGTGCCTGTATCCCTGTGTCCCTGTGCCCCTGCCCCTGTGCCCCTGTCCCTGTGCTGCTGTCCCTGTGCTGCTGTCCCTGTGCTGCTGTCCCTGTGCCCCTGTCCCTGTGCCTCTGTCTCTCTGTCCCTCTGTCTCTCTGTCCCTCTCTCTGTGTCCCTGTCCCTCTGTGTCTCTGTGTCTCTGTGTCTCTGTCCCTCTGTGTCTCTGTGTCTCTGTGTCTCTGTCCCTCTGTGTCTCTTCCTCTCCCTCTCCCTCTGTGCCTTTGTCCCTCTGTCCCTCTGTCCCCCTGTCCCCGTGCCCCTGTCCCTGTGCCCCCGTGTCCCCGTGCCCCTGTGCCTGTGTCCCTGTGTCTGTGTCCCTGTGTTCCTGTGTCCCTGTGTCCCTGTCCCTGTGCCTGTGTCCCTGTCCCTGTGTCCCTGTGCCTGTGTCCCTGTCCCTCTGTCCCTCTGTCCCTGTGCCCCTGTGCCCATGTGTCCCTGTGTCCCTGTCTCCCTCTGTGTCTGTGTCCCTGTGTCTGTGTCCCTGTGTCCCTGTGTCCCTGTGTCCCTGTGCCTGTGTCCCTGTGCCTGTGCTCCTGTCCCTGTGTCCCTGTGTCCCTGTGTCCCATGTCCCTGTGTCCCTGTCCCTGTGTCCCTGTGCCCCTGTGTCCCTGTGCCTCTGTCCCTGTGTCCCTGTGTCCCTGTGTCCCTGTGTCCCTGTGTCCCTGTGTCCCTGTGTCTCTGTGTCCCTGTGTCTCTGTGTCTCTGTCCCTGTGCCTGTGTCCCTGTGCCTGTGTCCCTGTGCCTGTCCCCGTGCCCCTGTGTCCCTGTGCCTGTGTCCCTGTCCCTGTGTCCTTGTGTCCCTGTCCCCTGTGCCCCTGTGTCCCTGTGCCTGTGTCCCTGTCCCTGTGTCCCTGTCCCTGTGTCCCTGCCCCTGTGTCCCTGTTCCTGTGTCCCTGTCCCTGTGTCCCTGTCCCCTGTGTCCCTGTGTCCCTGTGTCCCTGCCCCTGTGTACCTGCCCCTGTGTCCCTGCCCCTGTGTCCCTGTCCCTGTGTCCCTGTCCCCTGTGTCCCTGCCCCTGTGTCCCTGCCCCTGTGTCCCTGCCCCTGTGTCCCTGCCCCTGTGTCCCTGCCCCTGTGTCCCTGTGTCCCTGTGCCTCTGTCCCTGTGCCCCTTTGCCTCTGTCCCTGTGCCCCTGTGTCCCTGTGCCTCTGCCCCTGTGCCTGTGTCACTGTGCCACTGTGTCCCTGTGCCTCTGCCCCTGTGTCCCTGTCCCTGTGTCCCTGTGTCCCTGTGCCTGTGCCTGTGTCCCTGTGTCCCTGTGTCCCTGTGCCTCTGTCCCTGTCCCCGTGTCCCTGTGCCTGTGTCCCTGTGCCTGTGCCCCTGTGCCTGTGTCCCTGTGCCTCTGCCCCTGTGTCCCTGTGCCTCTGCCCCTGTGTCCCTGTGTGCCTCTGCCCCTGTGTCCCTGTGTCCCTGTGCCTCTGCCCCTGTGTCCCTGTGTCCCTGCCCCTGTGTCCCTGTCCCCCTGTCCCTGTCCCCCTGTCCCCCTGTCCCTGTCCCTCTGTCCCTGTCCCCCTGTCCCTGTCCCCCTGTCCCTGTCCCCGTGTCCCCGTGTGCCTGTGTCCCTGTGTCCCTGTGTCCCTGTGTCCCTGTCCCCTGTGTCCCTGTCCCCTGTGTCCATGTCCCCTGTGTCCCTGTGCCTCTGTCCCTGTCCCTCTGCCCTTGTGCCTGTGTCCCTGTGCCTGTGTCACTGTGCCTGTGTCCCTGTGCCTGCCCCTGTCACTGTGTCCCTGTGTCCCTGTGTCCCTGTGCCTCTGCCCCTGTGCCTGTGTCCCTGTGCCTCTATCCCTGTGCCTGTGTCCCTGTGTCCCTGTGTCCCTGTGTCCCTGTGTCCCTGTGCCTCTCTCTCTCTTTTTCTTTCTCTCTCTCTCTCTCTCTCTCTCTCTCTCTCTCTCTCTCTCTGCGCCTCTCTCTGCGCCTCTCTCTCTGCCTCTCTCTCTCTCTCTGCGCCTCTCTCTCTGCCTCTCTCTCTGCCTCTCTCTCTGCCTCTCTCTCTGCCTCTCTCTCTGCCTCTCTCTCTGCCTCTCTCTCTGCCTCTCTCTCTGCCTCTCTCTCTCTCTCTCTCTGCCTCTCTCTCTCTCTCTCTCTGCCTCTCTCTCTCTCTCTCTCTCTCTCTGCGCCTCTCTCTCTGCCTCTCTCTCTCTCTCTCTGCGCCTCTCTCTCTGCCTCTCTCTCTGCCTCTCTCTCTCTCTGCGCCTCTCTCTGCGCCTCTCACTGCCTCTCTCTCACTGCCTCTCTCTCTCTGCGCCTCTCTCTCTGCGCTTCTCTCTCTGCGCCTCTCTCTCTGCGCCTCTCTCTCTGCGCCTCTCTCTCTGCGCCTCTCTCTCTGCGCCTCTCTCTCTCTGCGCCTCTCTCTCTGCGCCTCTCTCTCTGCGCCTCTCTCTCTGCGCCTCTCTCTCTGCCTCTCTCTCTCTCTGCGCCTCTCTCTCTGCCTCTCTCTCTCTGCCTCTCTCTCTCTGCCTCTCTCTCTCTCTGCGCCTCTCACTGCCTCTCTCTCACTGCGCCTCTCTCTCTGCGCCTCTCTCTCTGCGCCTCTCTCTCTGCGCCTCTCGCCTCTCTCTCTGCGCCTCTCTCTCTCTGCCTCTCTCTCTGCCTCTCTGTCTCTCGTTTTTATCTTAACTGCCCTATACCTACACCGAAATAACCTATTCTGCTTTCTTCCGGATCTGACTCAAGTTTCACGCGGGGGACATCGGAAGACAGGTAGGAAACACCTCCCCTGCAGTATAGTACCTTGAGGGACTGCGGATCAGGTAAGATTCCAGGCGGGATTGCTGCTTTGGAAATCAAGAGGGGCATCCTGACACTGGTTAATGGGTTCAGAAGTCATTCACATCTGGCTTTTTTAGTTTTTATTTTTGTTTTGTGAGGCACACACACACACACACACACACACACACACACACACACACACACACACACACACACACACACACACACACACACACACACACACACACACACACACACACACACACACACACACACACACACACACACACACACACACACACACACACTACTTTACGAAATAAACCTACGTTTCTATGAAAATGATATCATTCTATAATGAATTATCTGTTAGACCTTGTCTTTAGCCAGCTTCTCCAATAGTATCCGTATACATTGAAACTTATATAGCAGGTACTAATGTATATATATAATGTTGCATCCTTAGCTTCTTCTGCTCTTTAATAATTATTTGGTTCTATTTATACTACTATAGTGATTATTATGTATTCATATATAAGTGTACATTATCTATGATGAGCGAATCGAATTGTTGATGCAACATTTTTTCCACATGTTCTTTGTTTTTAAACTCCCCTTTCTTTCTGTATTGTTTGTCAAGTTGTAAAATTGTAAGGTTGTTTTTTATGTGGATATCTCGTGACACACTGTGTTCATTTTTGAACACTCACGAGCACCTCCTACTCCCTCTTGATACTAGCCGATATTTCTCTATTCTGATTGGTTCTCAGTCTATTGGCTGAGAACGGTCACGTGATTGAGTTGAACCAATGGTTATGCAGCCGATTTTAATCTATTCTGATTGGTTCTCAGTCTATTGGCTGAGACTGGTCATGTGGTGATTTTTGACCAATGATAGCACGGCTTAATGTATTTAGAGAGAAGAGGACGGAGAGGGTGTTACTCTTTGATAAAGTTCTACAATAGAACGAAACGCGTCAGAGGTGTACTACCATGTGGATGTTCTTTTTTGTTTTTGATCATTAAAGTAATTTAGTTTTACGTGCCTGGTTGGAGTTCTTTTTGGAGTAGCAGTGACCACCGTTTTTCTTCCCATACCTTATTTACCTTTTGCGAGCTGGAGCACGCCACCGCTTCCAGCAACAACAGCAGCATTCTCTTCCAGCAGCACCTGGCGGTTCTACAGTTTGATCGGAGATGTGGGCCAGCTGACATAACCCCTCGGTTACCAGATGCAGGTGAGGCTAGCAGCAGCTGGATATTTGACTTACTTTGGGTCTCTGTTCTGACAGGGCTCCACTGTACTTCTACCAGCCATGCTTTAAAGGCCCCCCATCTAGGTCTATGGGTTCATTATAGAGGTTTTTATGATATCATTGGACATTTTGTTGCTGCGGTGTTTTACTCTACTGCTTCATTATATATCCACAAATCTGCATCGTTGCAGCATCAATGTTTTGGGTGCAAACCCTATTCTCCAATCTAGTACATGCACAAAGGCTATCCTTTTAGGGGGGGCATTCATCCACCTCTTTGCTACCTCCCTTCCCTCTCCCCCCCCCCCCTTGTTCCTTCTCCCATTTGTCTTTTTATTCTCCCTGCTCTTTGGCTTGCTTTCCCCAGTGTCATCCACACTCCTACGGTACCTACAGTATTATGTATTATTTTCCGTTTTCAATGTTGTGTTTTCACTTTTTTTTTTTAATTGTAACACCTTTCCCCCCCCCCCCCCCCCTCAATTGCAGATATGGACCATGTGGGGAAATACACTTGTGTTACCGGGTGTGGTGCGTTACCTGATAAGCTCACAGAAGGCCTGAACCACCGCCACTGGGAGCCTGGGGTTACCTGATGGTTCGAACACAGCGCCTCTACCTGTAAGGGTGTAACGGATCCGCACCTTAGTTTACTGTTTGCCTTGCCTTACAGACATGTGCAGCCCTGGAACACTGCTTCTAATATTTACTGAAGCTCCACCCTGGGTTCAATCATTAAAGCAATGCTGTCTCTCGCCCCTTCTGCTATTGGTTCACTGACCTTTAAAGACAGCCTTCCTACAATGCTTCCCTGACGAGCATAATCCTTCCTGCATGTCACACGTGTTCTGCCACAAGCCCTTGGCATGTCTGTGTGTGTACTAACCTCTCTAGTTGTATTCCCTAGTTCCTGAGGCCTGCTGCTAGTCTTCATGCAGGGGCATGTCTTTCCTGAGTATCCTGAGGCCAGCTACTACTCTCTACGTAGAGGCCTGCTTCCCTGAGGCCTGTTCCTGTCTCCTTTGCTGAAGCGGAGTACTCTCCAGTGTTGACTTCAGCTCCCTGTTTCCTTAGGCCTTCTACAGCAGAGGCCTATCTACTGGTTCCTGGGGCCTGCTGCTCATTCTCCATTGCAGAGGCCGTGTCCTGGTTCCTGTGCTGAAGCGGAGCACCTCCCGAGTATACTTCAGCTCCCTGTTTCCTGTGGCCTGCTGCCCTACCCTTGGCAGAGGCCAGTCTACGAGTCCTGAGGTCTGTAGCTCTCTCTCTCCTTGCACAGGCCTGCTCTGGACTCTTGCGCTGAAGCACTGGTTTACCGGTGCTGCCAGGCGATGCGCCCACTCCGGTCTGCCTATCCCTTCCTGAGACCGGTACCATGGGCCATGGTCGCCGTACGCACAGAACCCGCTCCCCCGCTCCTAAGCTGAAGCGGGGAACTCCTGACTACCTGTTGCCGAAACTCCGCTTGGATAACGTTTACCCTGATGTCTCCAATCCTGACCCTGGCTTACCCACTGACGATGCTGCCTTCTCCAGTCCCGACCCTGCTATGTACGACTATGAACTGCGCAATCCGGATCAGCCTGCGCGGTCTAAGGTCGGTGCTTATACAACCCCACCTCAGCCACGCGGTCCGACCCAGGTTTGTGGAGAGCACAACCGTGACAAAGATGCACCTAAATGGCTCCTTAGTTATTAGGGTCGTTTATACAACAAAAAACAAAATCCAGCATCCAAATTACAAATTATATAATAAATCTTATCTGTTTGTCTTCTCATATGTAAGGGTCATCTGTTTAAACTCTTTGACCAAAGAGTTATAAGTTTAACGGGTATTCCCTCTATCCCAATCACAGATACAGTGTGTCTGGGTGGAAACCTATGTGTTACAAGGTGTGGTGCATACACCTGTAGGTTCACAAGAGACCTGAGCCTCCGCTTGTTGGGAACCTGGGGTGAGTCCTTCAGCTCGATCTGATTTACAGCACCTCCACATGTGCATGGTTCTAGAAATGTAGAAGGTTGCCTACCCAGGACCCACATACACAATAAGTACATACACGGGAATGTATATAACCAGTTTATATATATATGCAGGAATAATACACACTTAATAACACTCCCCCTAGGGGGTAACTCCACCGTCTATAACGGAGTCCCAAAGTGTCCTTCACTCCACTAGGAGCGTACCTACCCACCACCGTGTATCCCCACACCGTGTCCACCACCTAACCCCTTTGTCCCGTGGTCAGCGCTACCACTATGTGTAATAATAATATGTATATGATACGTTGGTGCACCTGGCTACATAAGCCTGCAGCCACGTCATGGCATGTCCCCTCTGCAGGTCCTAACACTACCTGTGAATAGTCTCAGTTACTTCTAAAAAAGGGAAAATTGCTTCATTGACAAGTCGGCCACAGTTGCATGAAATAACCTGCTACTTTAACAGTGGGGAGGAGTCTCCTTCATCCTAGGGAGGAGGGGTCACTAACCCCCAAACAACAGTTACTTTACTAGTTGACAATTCAACACACACAATCCCTGCAAGCTCTAAACCCAACACCAGTGGCATATTTCCTAGAATGGCAAAGTTTGGGTGTGACATAGATTGATGCTTGCCATCCACGCATCCGCAGGAGCGGCTACCGATCACGAATGCATGTCCGAAAAGCACCGATCACGCATGCACAGCCGCCAAAGGGAGGCAAGCAACAGAATTAAAATGCTATGGTCTGAGTAGCTAAATTAAATAGCTTTATGGAGTTGGGCTAAAACAGCAGTTGCCTTCTTACCATGGTATACTAAATTAGAAATGTAAACTTTAGCCCCTCAAACGGGTTAGACAGGTATTGATTGTTATGGCCTTATTTCAGTTATAACTGTCTGGAAAAATAAAACTCAAACATGGAGACCTTTCTCCTGTCGCATTGTTAAGTAGAAGAACCAGCCTGGGGACCCACTAGAGTGGAAAAGAGAAAACTTCAAAACTCCAATTTATCCCATTGGTGTATGCGGTGGGATATAAAACACCAAGGTATATACAATGGAGGAACTGGTGAAAGTTCTATGCAGCATCATTCCCTAATGAAGAGGTTACATAGAGCAGATGTATAGATATAGATATATTTTACTCTCTCTCTCCTCTTCAGTAAAAGCCCTATTTCGAGGTCTGGACGGGAGTAATGCCAATAATGAAATAACATAAATTTAACCCTCTGCTAATTTAAACTACTAATTAGTCCAACTATGACCATTATGCATACAATTATCTTAGTGAGCAAGGCCTCACAGGGATAATAATGCCCTTTCCTATGTTACAGTAGGTAACGTCCCATTTTTTGTCCTGATTAACTCATTGGAGCCTATTCTAATACAGTAGCTTCGATGTCAAACTCATTGAAGATTTTGAGCAGCTATCCCAAAATGTTGCTAGGCAGCTATTCAGAAAGCCTTGATGAGTTGGTTAAATCGTGCGGGGAATGCATTTTTTTTGAGATTTTTGACTCCTGCTCAATCTCGCCGAGCAGGCGCTGCAAAAAAAGCTCAAACGCGCATTTTTCTGATAATTTGCTATTCTAGTAGCTCCGATGAGATAATAGGAGCTCTGGAATTGTGTGTTTATCAAAGATTTAACTCGCCAGCCCAAGGTTGGCGAGAAGGGATCTGCGATCAGAACCAAGACCAAAAAAATTTGCCTGCATCGGATTGATGCCGGGTGTCTCAGGAACAGAAGTGCGTTGATTTCAGGTCCGGGGACACCCTGCTTCCCAAGATGCAGGCCCCATTATGGGGTGTGGGTATCCCCATGCAATGTTTAAATGTCCCGCATCCCGTGACAGGGAAATTTAAATGCATAGGAGATACCGGCACCTGTGTCTTGGGTATCAGGGGGTCCCTGGACCTAAAATAAACGCGGTTCTGCTCCGGACACTCCCTGCTCCTGAACACACGTAAACATATTCATAAAAACACTGTGATCGCCTGTGAGAGCTGTGCAGGGAGATCGCCTGTGAGAGCTGTGCAGGGAGAGGAGGCACTCTCTGTGCAGGGAGATCGCCTGTGAGAGCTGTGCAGGGAGATCGCCTGTGAGAGCTGTGCAGGGAGAGGAGGCACTCTCTGTGCAGGGAGATCACCTGTGAGAGCTGTGCAGGGAGATCGCCTGTGAGAGCTGTGCAGGGAGATCGCCTGTAAGAGCTGTGCAGGGAGAGGAGGCACTCTCTGTGCAGGGAGATCGCCTGTAAGAGCTGTGCAGGGAGAGGCGGCTCCCTCTGTGCAGGGAGATCGCCTGTAAGAGCTGTGCAGGGAGAGGCGGCTCCCTCTGTGCAGGGAGATCGCCTGTAAGAGCTGTGCAGTGAGAGGCGGCTCTCTCTGTGCAGGGAGATCGCCTGTGAGAGCTGTGCAGGGAGAGGCGGCTCTCTCTGTGCAGGGAGATCGCCTGTGAGAGCTGTGCAGGGAGAGGCGGCTCTCTCTGTGCAGGGAGATCGCCTGTAAGAGCTGTGCAGGGAGAGGCGTCTCTCTCTGTGCAGGGAGATCGCCTGGAAGAGCTGTGCAGGGAGAGGCGGCTCTCTCTGTGCAGGGAGATCGCCTGGAAGAGCTGTGCAGGGAGAGGCGGCTCTCTCTGTGCAGCTGTTACAGGCTGTGGCCAGATCATACGGGGAGATATTTGAGAGAGACTGAGATGACTGTCTGCGGTCCCGTACACTATTGGCATTTTCCTGCCTCACGGTTTGGGAGGGGTTCAGATTCTTTCTGAATACCGGGCTAACACAAATGACAAACCGTTCGGCGGGAACATGTCAAACCGTTCGAGATGGCAGCAAAGTTATGGAAGCTTCTAGAATAGGCCCTACTGACTGCTGGTGGGACTGTGGTTTCCGGAGTGCTGCAATTTCCTGGATTAGTGGTTACTTGGAAACTATGATCCTAATACATCTATATTCCGGAAGTAACGGGGTCAACGCGAAACGATGACAGTTAGTAGCGAAGAAACAAAAATGGTAGGCACTGATAACTGTTGGATGTGGATGGCTCTGATGCTGCTGACGCAGTTTGCGCTGCTGGCGATGCTGCTCCTCGCGGTCCAGCACGTGATGTTCATCTCCAGCTGTTTCGTAGTATAATTTATTGATCTATCTCCAGAGATACAAATTTCTTCAGTGCTGCAGCCCTGCAGGGTCTCGTAGCTAATGCTTTGCCCTGGAATACACACCAGGAAACGCGCTGATTAATTGGGGCAGTGTTATATACAATATATCTGCTACATGTTAATTGTGGCACTAAACTTATGTTAACGAGAATCAGGATGGAAAATAACTGTGTATTAGACCGCAGCGCTATACAAGAACATGCTACTATAATAATAATAATAATAATAATAATAATAATAATAATAATAATAATAATACTATACTACTATTATAATACAATAATAATAATCATCATAATAATAATATACTATACTAATATTATAATACTATACTACTATTATAATACAATAATAATAATAATAATAATCATCACCATCACCATCGCCATCACCACCATCACCATCACCATCACCATCACTATCACTATCACTATCACTATCACCATCACTATCACTATCACTATCACTATCACTATCATCATCCTATACTAATATTATAATACTATACTACTATTATAATACTATACTACTATTATAATACTATACTACTATTATAATACTATAATAATATTATAATACTATAATAATATTATAATACTATAATAATAATACTGTACTAATATTATAATACTGTACTAATATTATAATACTGTACTAATATTATAATACTGTACTACTATTAAAATACTATACTACTGTTATAATACAATAATAATAATAATAATAATAATATGCTGTACTAATATAATACTATAATAATAATTATTATTATTACTGGTATTATTATAATTATTATTATTATCACTTAAGGGCTGATCATAGAAGTCATAAAGTGGGTCCTTGCGTTTGGGTAGGCACCTTATGACGAGGGAGGGGGCCATCTTCTACACTTCTCTCCCCGCTAATACAACTTGGAAAGGGTTAAGGGAGTGATCTAGCTAAGAGGGTGGGGCTCTGTGGGGTGGTTAAGGCAGGAAAATGTGGGAGGGGCTCTATCTTACCTCGTGCCCTCCCGCAAGTATCATGCCCACCCTCCTGCCCGATTGTTTTGTTCAGGGGAATGCTTTTGTATGTTGTAGGTGTAAACCCCTTCCCTATTGGGGTTACTATATAGGGTTACAGGAGTGTCCCAGTCAACCACCCTGGTGATAGGGATCTGCTAATCATCAAGCAGGAGCTTCGCCCCGACCCTTTGATGACCCAGAGACAAGGCGATGTGAGGTGAGAACAGAAGAGGAGGATTTGGAGGAGACAGGTGGAGGTTGAGAGCAGTGATTAAGATGGGAGCTGCAGCAGTACATGAAGTGTTCATTACAGTGAGGACCTTTGTATAGGGAGCTAAATCGGGACAAGGAAGTGTCTATCATAAACAAGGCCCTAGGAAAGAAGTTAAAGGAAAACATGTTATCCCAAGATGGCTGCCCCTCATACAGCCCCACGACTGACCTGATACGAGTCCCTTCAGGGGTTCCTGCCCTGGTCATACTTATAACTATTCTACTGTGCTGTGACCTGAAGGTGAAAGTGATGGAGCACAGTGTTAGCAAGCAGCATCACCCCATGTTGCCTGTGTGCAATAGGTTTGGGTACAGAGAGAGAAAAGGGACCCCCAGCTGGGACCCTGCAAAGAGAGGTGAAGAGAGGGCTGTGAGGTGAGACCTTTGTAGATGGGACCAAGGAAAGGGCTCACTGTAAATAGTTGTATGTAGGAGACGTCCTGGCTATGTAACATAGCGGGACTACAATTCCCTGAAGTCCTGCTGCGAAACTCCTATCACATGGGCCGTTACAGCCAATCAGGAGTGCGCCCATAGTAACACACAGCAGAGAGAGGATCGGGAAGGTGCGGCAGCCATCTTGCGGTTGGCGCCACATGTTAGATATGGGAGATATGTGTAGTATAGAGGTGGCCATTTTGTTGGAGGGGCCATTTTGTAGAGGTTCTCCTCAGCGTTCTGTTGAGAGTTAACAGTTGAGAATAGGGAGTTGATCCAGAGCAAGGGAAGAGGGAGAAAGTTTCCGGAGAGCCTGCCAAGCTCCCGGACTATACCTTAACCTGCCCTAAGCCCCAAATAGACCCCCTCACTGAAGATAAGTGTGTAGGGCCGCCCTTAAGATAGGGAGCTCCTGTCATAGAGAGAGGGTGGAGCGGAAACATCTGAGCAGATCAGAGCTTAGAGGGAGGCTTTCCACTGCGGCCTGCGTGACAGACATCATCCGGGACCTAAGGTGTGAAAGGCTTGTGTTGAGACCGCAAAACGTTGGACGCTTGCTCCTAAAGGGAAGCGTGGCCTGGCTGGACCTTAAGCCAGGAAGGTAAAGTGCACCAACACAAGGTGGAGGGTAACGCTGCCCTCACACATATTGGGAGGGAATGCTCGCAGCACACTGGTTTACAGGTGCCCGAGCAACTTCAGTACTATTTGGGGCTAGCTACCCCTGGACTATTGTTATTTATATTATAATACTGTGCATTGTTTGTATTGTGTCAAATTATGCTTTCTGTGGGATCACAGTAAAGGAGTTATATTTTACTGATTGTGAGTGTGTTATTTGAGTATACCTTAGGTATACGAGTCCTATGAGGAGTCAATCCTATAACCCCAGGATCCTCATACAGTAGGTTGAGGCGTTGCACCATATAGAGATATATAGAACGCACAGTCATCCCAGGCTCCCTGTGAGCGGAGGCTCAGGCCTTCTTTACATCCGACGGGTAGCACCAGTACTGTAGTAGTCGCTGATTCCCTTAGGGTGGGGGAACACCTGTTACATATAAATGAATAGATAAATACTGCTGCGGCTAAGCTTATTCTAAAGCTTGCCGGGGTCAAGCCGCGTTCCTGCCGGGGGCTTTTCTCCATTTGAAACGGAGTTTCCCGCGCGGCGGCCGCTTCAATAGATAAGCGCTAATGGCGCTCATTATTGAAAGCGCCCGAGGCGCGGGAAAACCAGCTAAAAACAGCCAAAGACAGCCACGCCCGTCCGTGGATATTTTTAAATTGCGGAGGCAGCCGCTTTAGAATAAAGCTGGCCGTCACTGTATGTATAGTTGAATAGGTATAGTGTCAGAAAATATAAGTATGTTATGAGTAGTGTGTTATAGTGAGAGGTACAGTAGGTACCCTAGTTATAAAGGACACTGATTATACCAGTTAGTAAGATAATCAATACTCAGGGTCCCCTGAACATGGATACCTGTAGTAACAAAGATTTAACGGCATTAGCAGGGTGGAGATTATCCCTGGTAACTAGGTCAGGAAGGAGTTAATGTATATTTACTGGTTGTTATCCCTGGTAACTTGGTCAGGAGGCAGTTAGTATGGTAGCTACTGCTGTGCCAGCCTTTATTCTTAAACTTGCCTTGGAAAATCTGGGGCAATCACCAACATGACTCAGGTACATGCTGCACATTTCAGTGACATTTCTGCAGAAAGACTAATGGCCCATATCCTGGAACCAGGGTCACGTATGATGTATGAATAATTCCAGTTAGCTTAACTCATGTCTTCCCTCTTCCAAAGCATAACAAGTCCTTATTGTCTTTCTTAACTTTATTGCAGAAGTGGAAAACAAAGGGTACTTGTAGATGTAGTGTGAGTAGAAAGGGCTTCTCTGTCTGAATGCTTGTGTGTCCTGGGTGGGAATGGAAGTGAGGAGCAAGGGTCACACTAGAAGTGAGATGGGACTAACTAACTATCAGCAAAACAGGGGGGAGGGCAGAATAGCCCATTCTGAGAAAGATCTCAGAAGTTGCTATAGCAACTCACAGACTTCATTCCTAGAGGCAGGAATGGCAACATAGTATAGATCACACAGGCACTGTGTGTGTGTGTGTGTGTGTGTGTGTGTGTGTGTGTGTGTGTGTGTGTGTGTGTGTGTGTGTGTGTGTGTGTGTGTGTGTGTGTGTGTGTGTGTGTGTGTGTGTGTGTGTGTGTGTGTGTGTGTGTTCAAAGCAAATACACATGCAGCTGAAATCAGGAACTGACAGGCAGAAGCTGCAAAAGAGTGGGGTGAACAGTGGGGCAGAAATGGGAATACTTGTTCCAGGACACTCTTCGTCTGGTATCTGGAGATACCACTATATAACTGACTATGTGGAACATATGTAATACATAACAATATAACATCACATTCTCAAACAATGCGAAAGTCCATATCCACATAGCGATGAGATACCGGCCGGTACCCCTGGTTTCAAAGTCCCTTGGCCAAAGTTCTTTGGCAAAGGATGCCAGGTGGATGCACCGTTCCAGGTTAGCTGATTGTACCACAATGTCTTTGTGCAAAAGTCTCTGGCACTGTTTAGTGTTTATTTGAAATCCTTCACGTACCCCAACGAAATTGGTTCCGCAGTCGGAGCGTATTTGTTTGACTGGTCCTCTGATGACAAAGAATCTTCTGAGGGTGTTTCTGGGTCGTATACTCGTGAGTGACATGGATACTTGAGGCCTTATCTCCGTGTCCTGCTCTAGATGCACAAATTCAAAGTCGTGGGATTAACGTTTTTTCCGCGGATTGCATTAGAAACGTTGGTCTTGTGAGCCACGACATGTTCTGGTGTTGAGCTGCGGGCACTGATCTGGTGGCATGATCTACAGTATTTTGGTCTGTGGGTACATGGTACCATTGTTCTGGTTGGGTTGACTTCCTGATTCTTTCTACACGGTTGGCCACGTATACGTGGAATCTTCTTTTCTCGTTGCATATGCAACCCAGTACCATCTTGCTATCTGTGTAGAACCTGACAGCATCTGGTTTGCAGCCAATTTAGTTTTTGACGAGTTTTGCCAGTTCTACCGCTGATACTGCACCACATAGTTCAAGTCTGAGTATAGTGTGGTCGTCTCTTTTTGTCTGGAACGATATGCACCCTAAGTCATCCGTGCATTCCTCTTGCACGAGGATGTTTCCACGTATTTTGGTGATACGCCTTTATGTCTTTTTGTTAACTGCCCTCAGGAGGTTGTTTTCTCCCTGGACATGACGAAGAACAGTCTCTTTTGTACTTGTAAATCCTTTTGTGAAATGTCTCTGCGACTGCCTCTTTTTAGGCGTGTTAGAGGACAGTCTTTTTGCCGCTGTACTTTCACCTGCAGGGCGCAATCTTTTGCGGCTATGCCAGCGGTGGCGGTTAGCTGCTTTGCCAATTAGTATTCTGCGGAGAGGAATGACTGTATGTCTTAGCTGTGCCATTGCTCGCAGGAGGACTGTCCGATTGTTTCCTTTCCTTTGGACGATCCTTTTGTCGGTCACCTTCAGGAGGTTGCTTTCTTCCATTGGTGGAGTCGCCTTGTCATCCTTAGTTGTCTAGACTACTAAGCATCCTAGGCCATTGTCAAATTCCCCTGATGTGAAGATGTTTTTGTTGATCTCCAGGGTATGACCTTGTCTCTTTTCCTCACTTGGCCTTCCTGTCACTTGGAGATGGCCAAGACATGGTTCGGAGAGGGATGTGTGTCCACATTCTGTTGTCATTGTTCTGCGGGCGTCAACATAGTCTGGTTCGTGCCCTTTGTCAATGCACATGTTTCCCATTATCACCCATCCTAGGTCAAGCCTTTGGGTGAATGGATCGTTGTTGGGTCTGTTGCGCTGTTTACGGACTTTATGCACCCTCAGGATCTCCCTACCGAGCAGCAGCAAGATCTTGGCGCCTTGTTCTACCAGTGGGATGTAGTTGGCTATTCCTGTGAGGTGTTGGTGATGGTGTGCCACGTCCGGTGTGGGAATCTCATCCTTGTTTGCCGCCATGTGGTTGCACTCGATGAGTGTGTGGAGAGCTATCTTCACTCTGTTCTCCACTGAACGTATAATGTAGCTATTTGCTCTTCTCCCTGCTGTCTCAGTTAACCCTGCACAGGTTCTGAGGGTGTAGGGTGAGGCATTGTCTTGTGTGTTAAATAAGTTGAAGAATTCCGTCTTCGCCAATGATCTGTTTCTTTGATCGTCGAGGATTGCATACATCCGAATAGTCTTCTCAGGTTGTCCCTGGGGGTGCACTGCGACAAGGCAAATTTTGGAGCAGGACCTTTTGTCACATCCTTCTCCGCAAACCTCGGTGCACTGAGACGTGACAGATGTTGGCTCTCATTCTCCTTCCTCCCCGCCATGCTCCGCTATCGAGGATGGGTTGTTGAGTGTCAGTGCCTCTGGATGTAGAGATGTTACGTGCTTGTCACTTTTGCACACTGCACATTTGATGGCTTCTTTACAGTCTTTGGCTAGATGGGTTGTGGAATCGCAGCACCTGATGCAAACTCTGAATTCTCCGAGTAACTTCTTGCGTTCCTCTATGGACTTCATCTTGAACCCAAAGCACCTGTTACGTGGATGTGGCTTCTTGTCTATGGGACATTCCCTGTTTGGTCCCCTTGATTTCTTGTTTTCAGCGACCGACTGATTGGGACTTGTTTGGGTCGTGGGGGACACGTCCATTCTGTGGACCGAGATGGGTGTTCGAGTGTTACCGTATCTCGGCACTGGTCTCTCACTCCTCAGGTTGCTTGCACTGTGTGTGGTCTGCGCACCTAAGATGAAACTGGGATCGTTCCTTGTCCTTGCCGCTTCGTGGATGAAGCTCAAGAAGAATGAGAAGGGAGGGAAGGCGACTTGTATTTGGAGCCTTGTGACATCCATCTTTCTTGGAGGTTGTAGGGTAGCTTCTCCAAGATGGGTCTCACTCCGCGAGCTGAGTCTAGGACGTTAAGACCTGTCAGGGATTGGTCTGTTCTTGCAAATTCCAGCTCCTGCAGCAGATCCCCGAGCTCTCGTAACTTCGAGTAGTCTGTAGCTGTGATCTTGGAAACGCTGTCGACTCTTTTGAAGAGAGCGTCTTCGACTGCGTCTGGGCTACCGTAGCACTCTTCCAGCCTTTGCTATACTAGGTCAAAACCTACTTGGGTGTGGTTCACGTTTGCTGCCCTGAGTCTTCGCATGTTCTATGGATTCTTTCCCCAGCCATTTGGTTAGTAGGCTGCGTTCTTCCCTTGTGGAAAAGCCCAGGCACTTGATTGCGTCGTGGTTGCTCCCCGCCATCCTGTCTCACTGCAGCTTCTAGGACTTCGGCTTGGGCTATGGCTGCAGCAGCTTCCCCATCTTGATTTAGGGCCTCTAGGTTAATGCCCACCTCTGTCTTTTTACGCGCTGCGGCTGCGGCGACGGCGGTGGCTGTCTGCTCCTCCTCTTCTATGCGGTCCTTTCTAGTTTCATGGCTGCCTCTTTTTGAGCGTATTCGGCCCTTGCTCGTGCGGCCTCTGTGTTGGCTCGTGCCTGAGTGGGCTTTGCGCTTGCGCTGGACGCGTTAGATTGCGCTTATCTTGCTGACCTTGATGAATGTCTGGATGTGCTGGGGCGCTGTGATGCAGTTTCCAGCAAAAGGTCTTTTCTCTGGTCTTCGGCCTCGGTGATAGTGGTCTGCACGAAGCCGTCGCGCTCCAGGTAGATGTGGCAAACTTGCGCAAGGCCTTGGCTGATTCTGAGTCCCTGCTTGCCCGGCTTCAGTAGACTGGCAGCGCTCTGATTGGCTGGTGAGAAATTTCCCACGCTGGTATTAGCTGTAGTATTTCATGAACTCTGAATCCCTTAACCAATTCGGTCATCAGATTCTAAGCACCAGAACAGCAGCGGCAAATTTGAATGTACCAAAAAATGCTCTCTGAGAAATAGCAGCGAGCCGGCTTCAGAAAATTGAAGTCAAAATAAGTCCAGCTTTTTCCAGCCAAGTTCTAAAAAATGAACATAGCAGTCGCGGCTAAGATTGCAAGCCAAATTTAGTTCCAGGGTGTTTGGAGCTACTGTAACTCCCGGTGAAGTTATTTCAAGATCCCTGGAGGAAAGGGAGTGGGGGTGTCAGGAACTTCCTGCCGATTTGAGTTCCAGGACATTACAGGCTAAGTCCTGATCAACTCAAGACTCTTGTTTTACGTTCAATTCAGCTAGGAAAGTATAGTTTGTTGCCCCAGTTCCCGAATCAGCGTGTGTTTCTTATGTATGTAACGGGTATTCCCCCACCAAATCGCATATCGAGTATATGTTACCAGGTAACCAGGTGTGGTGCGTTATACCTGTCAGGCTCACAGGAGGCCTGAGCCTCCGCTAGTGAGAGCCTTGGGTGAATCTCTGGAACGTTCTTGTTTGCAGTGCCTCCACCTGTGAAGGGTTCTGGAAATGTAGAAGGTTGCCTACACAGGACCCACATATACAATAAGCACATACACAGAGATTTATATAACCACTTTACTGTAAATGCAGAATAACTGTAACACTTGACATCAGTATCAGCAATAACCACTGTGATCTTTAATACTACTCCCCCTAGGGGGTAACTCCACACCATGTACCGAATATCATTCACTCCACTAGGAGTGTACCTTGCACCCACCACTGTGTATCCCCACACCGTGTCCACAGTCTAACCCCTTTGTCCCGTGGTCAGCGCTGCCACTATGTGTAATTATATATATTGTGATACGTTGGTGCACTTATGAAGGTACCTGCCGAGTGCTCCTGCACTCGAGCCAGCAATCAGCTTCGAAAAGGATCCGCCGCTTGGTGATCCCGTCTGCGATCCTGTCCTTCCTTACACGAGGGTCCGCCAGGGGCGATCCCACCCTGGAGATAGTCTTTTGTCTCTTTGGGGCCTAGGCTTGAGCCCAGGCCTCTTCTCGGGGAGTGCAGCGTCCGCTGTGTCCCTAACTAACACTGGTACTAAGGTGGCAGGGTCCCTAACCTAGGGCCTGTCAATGTAGTACCACAAGCTGAGAGGGGTTCAGGACCTAACTGGGTCCTAGGGGGCTGCTGGCCTAATGCAGTGGGTCCTAGACCCCTGCCCTCACTTCCTTCCCCTGGCTCTTCCTGGTCCTGAATGACTGTCTGGAGAAAACCCCGCGAAAAGGGACCAGACTCACCGTTCAGTGGTGTGGCCAATATTTCAGCTACCTCATCTCCCACTTGTGGAATGGGGAGAAGATGTATACGGTGCCATACCTTTACCCGGCCTTCAGTGTCTTTGATGCGATAGATCAGGAGGCCAGGCATCTGAGATTCTATTTCAAATACACAGTCTTTCCATCGGTCAGCCAATTTATGTTTTCCCGGGACTCCCAGATTGCGAAGCAACACAGCGTCTCCAGGACGAAGCTCCCAGTATTTAACCTTATGATCGTATCGCCTTGTATTGTCAGCATTCAGCTTAGCTGTAGACTTTTCAGCCTGTTGGTAAGCCTGTTGCAAGCTGTCTTTAAGTCTTTGCATGTATTTGAAATGATTAGCATTGTGTACTCCATCCGTCGAGAATCGAAGGCGTACATTTACTGGCAGTCTCACTTCTCGTCCGAACATGAGGAAGTATGGGGAGAATCCAGTTGACTCGTGTCGGATACAATCGTCTGAAGCTAGTCATTATGTTTTTAATCCGTCCCTAGCCAAGCGTCAATCACCTCGCTGCGCCTGCGTGTAATCCTCTTTGGGATGGGAGCTAGTTGATTACTGCGCATGCGCCTGTAACTTCACCCACCACTGCTTGCTTGAGTGAGTGACCAAAAAAAAAAAAAAAAACCTTTTTTTTTAATTGTAATTTTTTTTTCTCCACAAGCCTGCAAAAACCATCTTGATACTGTATTACGATATTCAATCTGTGCTGTAGCTTTTGACTGCGACCCTATGCGTTTGACTGCACATGGTTGATTTGTGTGCTTTTTACGTACTGTATTTGGGGGTGTAGGGATCATATAATTATGATGAACTGCCTTTTGAAATTAAAGTATGTCATTATCTTTGAACTTCATGCATGCAGCTGTCCCTGTAGCCTCCTCCCCCACGAACACACACAAGGCTCGCTCGCTCAAGGATTTGAAACTCCACAGAGTCATTAATTTTCTGAAGCTAGTCATTGTGTTTTTAATCCATCCCTAGCCGAGCGTCAATCACCGCGCTGCGCCTGCGTGTAATCCTCTTTGGGATGGGAGCTAGTTGATTACTGCACATGTGCCTGTAACTTCACCCACCACTGCTTGCTTGAGTGAGTGACCAAAAAATATAAAAACTTTTTTTTTATTCTAATTTTTTTTTTTCTCCACAAGCCTGCAAAAATCATCTTGATACTTTAGTGCGATATTCAATCTGTGCTGTAGCTTTTTACTGCGACCCTGTGCGTTTCAAATCCTTGAGCGAGCGAGCCTTGTGTGTGTTCGTGGGGGTGGGGGCTACAGGGTACAGCTGCATGCATGAAGTTCAAAGATAATGACATACTTTAATTTCAAAAGGCAGTTCATCATTATTATATGATCCCTACACCCCCAAATACAGTACGTAAAAAGCACACAAATCAACCATGTGCAGTCAAACGCACAGGGTCGCAGTAAAAAGCTACAGGACAGATTGAATATTGTAATACAGTATCAAATTGGTTTTTGCAGGCTTGTGGAGAAAAAAAAATTAGAATAAAAAAAAAGGGGTTTTTTTTGGTCACTCACTCAAGCAAGCAGTGGTGGGTGAAGTTACAGGCGCATGCACAGTAATCAACTAGCTCCCAACCCAAAGAGGATTACACGCAGGCGCATCACTGCGCCTCACTGTGCCTGCGTGTAATCCTCTTTGAGATGGGAGCTATCTGATTACTGTGCATGACTCACCCAACCCCCCCCCTCCACAGAGTCATTAATTTTCTGAAGCTTTACATTGTGTTCTTAATCCACCCATAGCCGAACGTGAATGTCAAGCTTCAGAAAATTAATGACTCTGTGGAGTTTCAAATCCTTGAGCGAGCGAGCGAGCCTAGTGTGTGTTTTTGGGGGTGGGGGCTACAGGGTACAGCTGCATGCATGAAGTTCAAAGATAATGACATACTTTAATTTCAAAAGGCAGTTCATCATAATTATATGATCCCTACACCCCAAATACAGTACGTAAAAAGCACACAAATCAACCATGTGCAGTCAACCGCATAGGGTCGCAGTCAAAAGCTACAGCACAGATTGAATATCATAATACAGTATCACGATGGTTTTTGCAGGCTTGTGGAGAAAAAAAAATTCGAATAAAAAAAAAGTTTTTTTTTTTTTGGTAACTCACTCAAGCAAGCAGTGGTGGGTGAAGTTACAGGCGCATGCGCAGTAATCAACTAGCTCCCATCCCAAAGAGGATTACACGCAGGCGCAGCGAGGTGATTGATGCTCGGCTAGGGACGGATTAAAAACACAATGACTAGCTTCAGAAAATTAATGACTCTGTGGAGGGGGTGGGGGTGGGTGAGTCATGCGCAGTAATCAGATAGCTCCCATCTCAAAGAGGATTACACGAAGGCGCCTCACTGCGCCTCACTGCGCCTCACTGCGCCTTCATGTAATCCTCTTTGAGTGGGAGCTATCTGATTACTGCGCATGACTCACCCAACCCTCCCCCTCCACAGAGTCATTAATTTTCTGAAGCTTTACATTGTGTTCTTAATCCATTCAAAGCCGAGCGTGAATGTCAAGCTTCAGAAAATTAATGACTCTGTGGAGTTTCAAATCCTTGAGCGAGCGAGCGAGCCTAGTGTGTGTTTTTGGAGGTGGGGGCTACAGGGTACAGCTGCATGCATGAAGTTCAAAGTGACCAAAAAATATAAAAACTTTTTTTTTATTCTAATTTTTTTTTTTCTCCACAAGCCTGCAAAAATCATCTTGATACTTTAGTGCGATATTCAATCTGTGCTGTAGCTTTTTACTGCGACCCTGTGCGTTTCAAATCCTTGAGCGAGCGAGCCTTGTGTGTGTTCGTGGGGGTGGGGGCTACAGGGTACAGCTGCATGCATGAAGTTCAAAGATAATGACATACTTTAATTTCAAAAGGCAGTTCATCATAATTATATGATCCCTACACCCCAAATACAGTACGTAAAAAGCACACAAATCAACCATGTGCAGTCAACCGCATAGGGTCGCAGTCAAAAGCTACAGCACAGATTGAATATCATAATACAGTATCAAGATGGTTTTTGCAGGCTTGTGGAGAAAAAAATTAGAATAAAAAAAAGTTGTTTTTTTTTGGTCACTCAAGCAAGCAGTGGTGGGTGAAGTTACAGGCGCATGCGCAGTAATCAACTAGCTCCCATCCCAAAGAGGATTACATGCAGGCGCAGCGAGGTGATTGACGCTCGGCTAGGGACAGATTAAAAACACAATGACTAGCTTCAGAAAATTAATGACTCTGTGGAGGGCGGGGTGGGTGAGTCATGCGCAGTAATCAGATAGCTCCCATCTCAAAGAGGATTACACGCAGGCATCTCACTGCGCCTGCGTGTAATCCTCTTTGAGATGGGAGCTATCTGATTACTGCGCATTACTCACCCAACCCTCCCCTCCACAGTCATTAATTTTCTGAAGCTTTACATTGTGTTCTTAATCCGTCCATAGCCGAGCGTCAATGTCAAGCTTCAGAAAATTAATGACTCTGTGGAGTTTCAAATCCTTGAGCGAGCGAGCCTTGTGTGTATTCATGGGGGAGGGGGCTACAGGGTACAGCTGCATGAATGAAGTTCAATGATAATGGCATACTTTAATTTCAAAAGGCAGTTCATCATAATTATATGATCCCTACAACCCCAAATACAGTATGTAAAAAGCACACAAATCAACCATGTGCAGTCAAACGCACAGGGTCGCAGTCAAAAGCTACAGCACAGATTGAATATTTTAATACAGTATCAAGATGGTTTTTGCAGGCTTGTGGAGAAAAAAAAATTAGAAAAAAAAAAGTTTTTTTTTTTGGTCACTCACTCAAGCAAGCAGTGGTGGGTGAAGTTACAGGCACATGCGCAGTAATCAACTAGCTCCCATCCCAAAGAGGATTACACGCAGGCGCAGCGAGGTGATTGATGCTCGGCTAGGGACGGATTAAAAACACAATGACTAGCTTCAGAAAATGAATGACTGTGTGGACGGGGGTGGGGGTGGGTGAGTCATGCGCAGTAATCAGATAGCTCCCATCTCAAAGAGGATTACACGAAGGCGCCTCACTGTGCCTCACTGCACCTTCATGTAATCCTCTTTGAGATGGGAGCTATCTGATTACTGCGCATGACTCACCCAACCCTCCCCCTCCACAGAGTCATTAATTTTCTGAAGCTTTACATTGTGTTCTTAATCCATTCAAAGCCGAGCGTGAATGTCAAGCTTCAGAAAATTAATGACTCTGTGGAGTTTCAAATCCTTGAGCGAGCGAGCCTAGTGTGTGTTTTTGGGGGTGGGGGCTACAGGGTACAGCTGCATGCATGAAGTTCAAAGATAATGACATACTTTAATTTCAAAAGGCAGTTCATCATAATTATATGATCCCTACACCCCCAAATACAGTACGTAAAAAGCACACAAATCAACCATATGCATTCAAACACACAGGGTCGCAGTCAAAAGCTCCAGCACAGATTGAATATCGTAATACAGTATCAAGATGGTTTTTGCAGGCTTGTGGAGAAAAAAAAATTAGAATAAAAAAAAGTCACTCAAGCAAGCAGTGGTGGGCGAAGTTACAGGCGCATGCACAGTAATCACCTGCTGTCAGGCAGGAATGTGATTGAAAACAGACACACATACAAAGGAATGGTGTGGGACAGATGTACTGCATTGTAGAGAAGATAAGAAGTTGAAATACCCTGCAGTGCAGTTAATTATCCTGAGCGAGGGGAGAGCGCTGTATACAGTATGCCTAAATGTGACACTGTTACAGTACTGTACACGCCTATGCATTTCAACAATTTTCAAATGAGACATACTGTACAGTACAGCACTGCAAATGCATGTATACTTTAAATATGCAAATTTACTATTACTGCGCACGCACACACAGACTGTGTAATGACGTAGGTTGAACCGCGAAGGTTTAAGACTTCCAAGACAACAGCTCGCAAACACCCCCCTGAGTTTTTACACGGCATTGCAGTATTGCAGACAGCGAGAATAAAATGGTAATATCACGAGCGCTAAAATAACGCAATTCACTCCCGACAAAAAAAAAACGCACCTGACCGAGATTATCCGAGAGCCGCTGATCTAGCTGATTTAGACTCAGGTCGGCCGCCACTCTAGGCTAGGGTTCGCGCGCTATCACTGCGCATGCGCAAATGTCTCTGCTGGCCGCCGCATGTACTATGTCACTGCGCATGCGCGAACTTGCGCATGATGGTGACGCCCTGCTCGGGAGCTGCCGGGGACCTCCAGAGCACCGGCAGAGGGGGACAACCTGGCTACATGTAGTTTGTGTTCCATTGTGCGTATGCCTATTTTAAGTGAATAAACTCAAATTTAATTCATTATCTTGTTTTGACCAATCAATGATCCCGGTAAAAAAGTGTAAATAACCTATGACAGTTACATAGTAACTTAGTAACATAGTAACTTAGTAACATAGTAACTTAGTAACATAGTAACTTAGTAACATAGTAACTTGGTAACATAGTAACTTAGTAACATTGTAACTTAGTAACATAGTAACTTGGTAACATAGTAACTTAGTAACTTAGTAACATAGTAATTTAGTAACTTAGTAACTTGGTAACATAGTAACTTAGTAACTTAGTAACATAGTAATTTAGTAACTTAGTAACATAGTAACTTGGTAACATAGTAACTTAGTAACTTAGTAACTTAGTAACACAGTAACTTAGTAACATAGTAACTTAGTAACATAGTAACTTAGTAACATAGTAACTTAGTAAGATGTCCACACCGTTTAATGACAGTACAGTGCTACACACCACAGCGACCTGACCAGCGCGCCGTAATGCTGCTGTATAAAGAGATTAAAGGCAGAGTTACCTTGCGTCACGGTTTCCGTATATCGGATGCAGCGGGTTTCATTCCCAGCGCACTGCATGGTCTTATTGACTAAACACCGATTTGTGTTCAGAGAGAAACAGGATTCACATGTCAGCCCATTCTTAACGGTTATCTCCTCGGTCACTAACAGGTAATGAGGAAGTCAAAGGTAAAACAGGTGACAGGTGAGGGCGATGGGGTAAAAAAGGACTCCGAATTCATACAGTATGAAAACCTTTTACTTGGTATCTCTAAGCCCCAGAACTTGTTTCCCCTCCCCACGTTTATGGTTGTGTTTACCCCACTTCCTGACCCTGTGTAATATTACCCTTTTCACTATATTAGTAGGGTCCATATATAACCGCTTGTACCGGCATCACTCCAATTGGGAGTTACCTTGTGCTTCTATTAAATCATCTTTTCGCTTTTTGACATTTCATCAGTTTTGCTGCTTTTCATGTAGTCAGTGAGTGCTGGGACTATACTTGTATTTTGCTCCTGAGATTTGTTCCATTCAAGTCACTGTCTTCAAGGCGGGAGTGAGTTATCAGTGGGGGGCTGCCTACTGCCTCGGACATAGTGCAGGTGCACGAGCGGGTGACCAAAAGCATGATTTCACGCGTGCCTGTACTTGCCGAGATTCATGGCCTAGGCTGGAATGAGTTATCAGTGGGGGGCTGTCTACTACTGCAACAGAGAGATACACCCAGCCATCTTTTTAAATGATGGGGGTGGTACAAGCTTTATTGGGTGTCCTCCCAGGCCACTGACAGGATACTGGGGCAGGTTTGTTGAGCAGAGGTGGGCGTCATTTATAGCACAGGGGGTCAGCGGGATGGTCAAGCGCTGTTCAGAGCCCAACCTGGCTTATTCAGGGTAACGGAGGGTGATCCCGGTGAGGGGACATGGTCTGACCAGTCACCCTCAGAAATCAGGGTCTCAGAACTGTCAGGGTCCAAGAATCAAAGTGAGATGTGGATTCCTCACTAAGCACCAATTTCATTGTACTAAATAATAATTTGCCTATATTGGAAAGAATAGGGGCCTCTGTGGCCCTAAAAAGTCTGTTTCTGCACCCCATAACGGGGCCAGTATCTCAGGAAGCAGGGGTCCCCGGACCTGAAATCAATGCGGTTCTGTTCCGGAGACGCCCTGCTCACGCACACTAGTATTACATTTTTTATTAAACCCTATGATCGCTGGCGAGATATGTGCAGGGAGAGGCGGCTCTGTCTGTGCAGGGAGAGGCGGCTCTCTCTGTGCAGGGAGAGGCGGCTCTCTCTGTGCAGGGAGAGGCGGCTCTCTCTGTGCAGGTAGAGGCGGCTCTCTCTGTGCAGCTCTTTCTGCAGCTGTCCTACCCACATTGCTGCAGATCCACAGGTTCACCTGTTCATTTACCTATCACCGGTCTTCAGAGTCTGTCTGAATACCGTTATAACTACACTGACAAAACTGGCGGCGTAACAGGCCCAGCGAGACGTTTTATGAAGGCTTCAAGAAGAGGCCCCTAAGTCTTGCTCCATCTGTAGACCCTGCATCATTTCTATGCATGCACCCAATGACTTGTAACTCAGACTTGCCAGTGAATAGAGCTGGCACAAGGTAAGAATGAGGGGTAGATACGTACATAGTGGTTTGAAGGGGAAGCACATAGATGTGTCACAGCAGATGGTGCTTAATGTGATTCTCTTCTCAGGATGTCTGATTGTACCACTCCGGCCGCACTCACTGGACTTCCCACATTGTATTATCTCCTGCAAGCTTTGCTTCCCAGCTGAAAGGAAAGGCAGATGTTTGAATGCTTCAGGAATGCTGGGAGGGGGGGGGGTGGAGAAGAGTGTCTGAGTTTTATTTACAGAATACTCTAATTGTGAAGCGCTTTGAGTCCCGGATTTTCGCTGATGTTACCCCGCAAAATCCGTTTTGTAGTGGGAAAACCTGCAAACGGATTTTGGGCGGTTTCAATGTGCGCGGATTCACCCATATCCGCCATTGGATACAACCCGTGGATGTATTTGTAGAATCCAATCCGTGGATTCAGCAACTCACTGGCGGAGAATCCACGGAATGGATTCTACCAATCCGTCCACAGAGTGTATTTCTTTTTTTTACATTGATTCTCTATCGCTATTGATTTGGCCATCCTTGGTGTCTGCTTACATGTGCGGCGGCCATCTTGGAGTTGAAGCCGTAGCTAGAATGCGCTTGCGCAAGGCAAGGCTACAGGAGCCGGAGGAGGGGTATAGCCTCTGGGGCAGGAGCAAGGGTGCTCTGTCGGAGCAGGACGGCAACAGAATAGGTAGTACCAGGGAGCAGTGCTCCCCTGGTCTAAGCCTAGAGTTGCCCCGCAGGACCCAATTAGGCCCTGAGTTCCTTGCAGCTTATGGTACTATAGGGAAGGCCCACAGTTAGTGTTAGTATACCAGTGACAGATGCCACACGGTTAGCGCGTCTGGGACCAGACCACAGGCATATGTGACAGACCACAGTCATATGAGGCATACTCAGAGACATTTACAGGGACTCACTCCAAAGTGAGATCCCTCCTGAGGCGGACACCTGGTGGATGAAGATGAACGGTTGACGCATTGTTGGAACACAGTGCGGTCCGACGGATCACCATCTTCAGGTTGTCCTGTCTGGACCGGTGACCAGAAAAGGTATCCAACGTGCACCAACGGCCACACGCACAAGGGGGTGGTACTACTCCTCACATTTGGGTGGGCTTGCTCTTGTGGACATTGGGTTAGAGGTGCATAGGGCACCGTTAGTTCTTTGGGGGGACACACTATTGTGGTGTTGGGTTATTGCATTGTAGAGCCTGTGCTGTTATTGTATGTTGTTATGTGTCAGTAAATATATTTGGTTATACCTTTGTGAGTGCCTTTAATTACTAACGGTATTGTTCCTGCGAGGGGTTATGCTGCTGCGCAAGGATCCCTCCCAGGTGGAGGCGCTGTGTACCAAAGAACGCGATCACGCCAGGCTCCCAGTTGCGGAGGATCAGGCCTCCTGTACGCCAGGCTGGTACCCAGCACATGTAGTTCCTTTAGTCACAGGGAAGGGGGGCTACAAATATATAAGCATTAGACTGTTGTACCATATACGATGTGGGAGTTTTCATTCAGGCAGACGTCCTGATCCCTTGAACACCGAGCCGGTAGATGGTGACTTATGATTTGGGAGTCCACTTTTAATAACTTTATGCAATATTGAAAATAGTCTAAGGACAAAATGATAAAGATAATAAGAAAACAGTTACACAGAGGTTTCCCATTCTGGGTTTGGGGTGCACAGAGTTAAATGCATACCAGACAATGGTAAGAGTACCAAACCCATTCATTCAACACCAAATACATTCAATAGCTTTCATAAAAGAGAATAAGAACACGTTATTCTGCGTAATATTATCATTCAGAAGCCAAGAGGAACACTCACAGAAACATTGGGATTCCCCTATGGGTGCATGAAATCCCAGGGAATGTATCAATAGGGGGACGGAAACTCATGTGCATATGGTGCGAATAGAATATATTAGTGTAAATTCTTATCATTTGTCAGGTCTCTTGATATCCACACATTCAATCAAACATTTGGTGTCTGGTGTCTGGGGAATGCGGAGAGACTGCTGGGAAAGGCAGGTTTGTGGCACTGTCGGACATGGGACTTTATTCATGAGAGACTTGTGTCTTTGCTGAAAATAAGAGGGGGATAAAATAATCTCTTACACAGGCATTCAGGATGTTTTCATCTAAGAAACCCCGTTAATGTGCCTGGGGGTTTTGGGAACAAAACGGCCAAAATAGCGATTTGGGAGTTTATAGAATGACGCGTTAAAGAATGTTTTTATATTCTGCTGGGAACATGAGGGGATTGTACTTGTCAATTCCATGCGACCAGCGCCTTCTCCAATCCTACAGTATATCTGTAAGAAGACCAATAAAAGGGAGAAGAACACAGGGAGCTGTGACTGAGCAAGGTCTGCTGGTAGAGGTAATTAAATGTAACGCTCTTGATTGATATCACTAAGGCCTGGGACATAGTAAATTCAAGCTCGCTGAGGTTCATTACCACCTTTAATTCGGTGAACAGGAAAATTGAAAAAATTGTCCAAAAACACTGGGGAATTTTATGTAACGATCCAGTCTTAGGTGATCGCATTCCAGGTGCTCCTAAATTAATCTACAGGAGAGCGAAAACCTCAAGAATACACTAGCCCCGAGTGATGTGGGCACTATTCAGGTTAGACCCAACCCGAGCACCTGGATTAGTGACAAACCCTAATACTAGAAAACAAAAGCACCCTCTTTGACAGCACTCGTTGTATGTGATAGTGTAATGGTGATTTACTTATAATGTAATATTTAATTCAACTCAATTAAAATAATTGTCAAAACATTAGAACCAAAAACCAACTGACATTGGTGACAAAACACATAAAACAAGCAATAATACACAATACTCAAACTGCAAACTAGGTGGATAAGAAAAATCTAAACGATCTACCTAATGGCAGGAAAGAAACTCACAGATAGGAGTTAACCACCTAGTGCAGCAATATTAAGGATTAAAAAGCCTGTATAATTAGAACAGGTAACATAGGACTGATATTACACATGTATATACCTCCTTCAAATACTGGGTATACCGCAAATGAATGTTGACTCACTGCCACATAAATTTGTATAGACTAAATGAAATTGATCCGTATACATTAGCACATTACAGTAGAAATATAAAAAATGGGTATGAGAAGCACAGCCTATCGCGTCATTACGCATTACATCATAATAAAGATCCTTCTAAATTGATGTTTAAAGGCATCAAAGTTGTCCCTAGGGAAAGGAGAGGAGGTGATAGGATTAAGAGCCTCTCCTACCAAGAAACCTTTTGGATTTATAAACTTGGCTCTCTGACCCCTAAGGGGTTAAATGAAGACATAGACATCTGGTCTCTATACTGATCTTTATTCCTCTATGTGGATGTGTGCTCTCCGGTTCCCTTTATATTCATGTTATAACATGCTTCATCTCATTGTATCTCTAACAGTGGGTTTTTCTCTTTCAGAATTTGGCTACAAATGTACCATGTATTTTGTATTTCTATGTATTTTAAATTTGTTTCTGTTTCTTTTATTCATTGTATATCAATGTTTTAGGATGGCTGAGGGGTAGTCTTGTGCACTCTCACTGGTTGGCGCGGTAATTTGAAACCTGAGCCATCAATTGGGGGTTGCTGGGTATATATATGTGTGTACTCCACTAGCCGTCTGCCCACCCTGAAGAAGTAACTTTCAGTTACGAAACGCGTTGGAAGATAGTGCTCCCTTATCTGATCCAAACCTGAGTGCTGTGTAAAGCTACGCCCAACACTTGGCTTCCCCTCCAGGTCCCCCTCACTATCACACGCCGCTCTGCGTGTCTGACGCTGCCCTGGATTTTCCCCTACGCTTCGAAGCAGAGGAGAATCCTATGACGTCATCGGCAGGCGCACCACGGAACTGAGCGGCGCATTGTTAGTGTTCCAAGCTCGGCGTGTGGGACTCACAGAGGTTTCTGTACTCCGCCACGGGACACTTTACCGGCTTTACCATCTGGTTATGCTTGGATGAGCGAAGTGTGGCACAGGACTCCACGGAGGTTCCTGTCCTGGCCAGCGTCGGTGTGTTCCTGCTGTCTGAATCGCCTCCGCTGACAAGCTGACGCTCCGGCCTAGTCATCGTGTGGTAACCCCACTAACCAATTGCTTGTTTAATTCATTATTGATGTACGCAAAACCTTGAACTTTTTAGTAAATTCATATAATTTTACTTTGTGCGTTGGGCGCCTTGTTTTTGTGTCGATCCTTTATTTTAGAGCTTTGTTAACGCCTACCCATCACATAAAATAATTACCAGCTCCTACAACTCATTTCAAAGGCATTTCTGCAAATGGGACAGCCAGTGTAGTGAATGAAACTGCCATACAGTTACAAATAGAGATGGGTGAACCTTTCCCAGAATTCCAGCTCCGCCACGAATGGGCAACATCCTGTCTGCTGCGGATTTCCGCAGATCTGTCTCATAAAGACAGAGTTGTGGGTTTTTTGCTATCACTGAAAATCCACCATGAAATATAGAAGGGAGACCTATTTAATAGAGTCCCCAACACTATGTATATCTCATCAAACCTCCCTCCAAATAACATAGTGAGAGACACCTGTGCTCAAAAAGGAGCACACCTGACATACCTGGGAGATACGCAAAGTATATTTAAATGACTCCCACACTTCAGACTTCTGCAAATTATTCCCATAAGTCCTACATTGACAAACCTTATGAGAAAGGGGGTACTGGTGTCAGGCCCAACAGGATCAGATTCCTCTGCTATTCTAGGCAGCAGCTGTAAAAGTGTGAGCTAACCCCGCTGCTGTGTAGCACCACTATCACAGCATACTTTGAGCTCTACTTCTCACTGCTCAAACCTGGAGCCGCATCCTCTTGGCTTCCTTTATCTGCAGACCACTTCCACATCCTGATTGTAAGTTCAAAGTTCATTGTGCACAAAAAGGAGCGTATCTGAGATACCTGTGAGACATGCGGTTAGCTGGATTAGCTACAGGTGCGAACAGGAAACCTCTTACACTATGCTGTGACATTGGAGCTAACCAGCAGCTGGTTTAGCTCACACTGTTAGAGCTTCTGCCCAGAATAGAGAAGGTTGTTGGTTCTGACCTGTTGGGCCTGACACCAGTACCCCTTCCTCACAAGGTGCCTTAGACTAGTCAATATAGATCTTAAATTCTTTGAGGAAGTGTATGGGTGGTGTCAGTAATATAAATATACTTTGCATATCTCATTAGCATATCTCCCAGGTATCTGAAGTATCTGAAGTGGGCTCCTTTTTGAGCACAGGTGTCTGTCCATATGTTATTTGGAGTGAGGTTTGAGGGCATACGTACAGTATAGTGCAGAATGGATCCTATGGATTAGGATTTACACTATTTGTTGGTGCCCAATCCGCCTTCGGATTTCCATGTGCGGGTGGACTTTTGGCAGAACTACACGCATGACCACACACTACAGTTACAACTTCATACTATAATGTAACCTTAGTTAGATAACATTGTAGCAGAGCAATAGGTTCAATATCTTCCTATAGCACATAGAGACATGGCAACAAACGTGTTACTTACGTAATGGCAAGACGCTGGTTGGGCCTGCCCGAGTACAAGATATAGTCACCTCTGATTTCGTACCTTTGAAGTACTGAGCTACCCCACTATTTGCACAGAAGCTTTCAGTGGAGCAGCCCATCATGGCCTTGGGCCCTGTAACAAAGAGAAATAGTTAATGATATGTGCCGAGTAGATATTGTCAGTGCATTGTCACTGATTTGTGCATAACATTCCAAGATGCACGTTTTTTAAGTTAAACCTTGCTTTATTCATGGTAACACCGCCGGAAGAAGAGATCAGTGTATCTCGAAAGCTTGCACAAATAAAAGCATTTTGTTAGTCACAGAACGGTTTCGTCTATTCATTTTTTATTATTAAGCACGGCTAACATAGTACAGATACTTCCACATCTATATATACATATGTAGCGCACTTTCCCCCACCCCCTGGGAGATATTGTAGCTATGGCATGTATATGTACGGTGCAATACCTGTGGCTCACAGGAGGCCTAGGGTATACCTGAATCGATGATTGGTAGCGCGTCCACATGTACCGTATTCTACTATGTGGAATAACCCCGTTACAGGACACATAAGAAATACACACTTGGTATAAGAAAATGGTTCGCTATATACATAGAATTGATATACGATACCAGCCCCACCAGCTCGGCCATGCACGGCCGTACCCTACAACACTCGGTTCTCCTCCACCTGATACACAGTACACCCAAAGTACCTAGGGGTCCCTGGGCACCGAACCACCCTAGTGTCCACAAGGAGCAACCCGCCCAAGTGTGTGAGACAGCGCTGCACCACTAAGGTGTAGAGTTGGTGCACGTGATGAGGTTTTCCAGCACCCGGGCACAATGATGCCGCACAATGGAATAAACGGATTCAGTCAGGGATGTACCCGCGAAGCCTCCGCCTCTACGTTGGGTGGGTCCACCATGCATAATGTCTCTGGGTTTGTAGAAGGGTGATCTGGTCCCAGATAACCATGGGCCAGGTCGCAGCCGTGTCCTGGCTGAATCCATCACACTTGTGCTACAGGGGCAGTGTCCCTATCTACTGGGCCTGTCCCTGTAGCAACCACAAGCTCAAAGGAGAATCAGGGCCTAGCTGAGGCCTAAGAGGGAGTCTCTGGCCTAGTGCAGGTCCCACAGACACCTGAACCTACACAACCTACCCTATTGACATCCCAGCTCAGCCTGTCGTGGCTGCAATGTGCGAAATGTAGCAGGGGAATCCTGGAACCAGATTTGCTGAGTGTGATCTATCCCGCTCAAAAGCATTATGGGGCTTGTAGCCCTCAGGGCCCTTCCCAGCCTGGCCACCACACCGTAGTGCCACCGCGCATGCGACGGGTTTTGCACACGAGCAATTGAAAACAGATGGGGGTGACCTTTATCAAGAGCCGCTGGGAGCCTCCGGCGACACGGTCGCCTCCCTTAGCAACCGGCACTTCACCCGCAGCCCTGGCACCTCTCCCCACACTTCGCTTAGCCTCTCTGCCAGTCACAGCGTCAGCAAATGTAAGGGAACAATAGGGGGACCCAGGCCACACATATTTATATTTATATCAGCTACACTACAGTGAGACAAAGCTGTGAGACATTTCTTTACATTGTAATTCCAGTGCAAACCCCGAGCGGCTTAAGCCCATGGTGGTGTAACCCTACCTAATGAGATATTCAGGAGTCTCTACAACTCTACTACCCACCTCCTCTACCCCCAACAACCCCCCCTACTCCCCCCCCCAACACATACAGTACAGTTATGGGCAAAATTACTGTTATCAAGATATGGATAATAGCTAATTTGCCAATTCTAAAACAAATATTAGCCAGCATAAATAAAGTAAATAACACTTCTACTTACCCCTGCCATCATGAAGGGTGTCCTCATCACCATACTCCAGGTACATGTCCTCCGTTGGTTGCAAGAGTACAAGCAAAAATACAATCTAATGGCCCCTAACTCCTTAGTCACCTTAGCGATTAAGAATTGCTATGGTAATTAAGGGTTTCCCCCCCCCCTCCCCCGCTACCCACCCGGGAGGCCTAACCACCCACCCCGGCACAAGTACCCCCAACCTCTACCCATTGATTGGCACATTGGTACATCATACTCATATAAAATGGGCATGATAAGCCACTATAAAAGTCAATGACCAACTTATTAAAACAATCAAGCACAACAATACACAACAATTAAAGACATACAAAAGCACCTAAACACCACAAGAATAAATGAACTAAAAAGCCTCAACTACACACCACTACAATTATTCTAACACCAAAAAAATTATGTTATACCAAAATAATAGAAAACAATTAAAGAAACACCTAACCAACAAAACAGATCAAGAAATTAAACCACTAGCCAATCCTAAAATTTACTAAAAACAAGCCAACAAGTGCTTGTGAGGGGTAGTAGTGGCACCCCTGAGGAAGAAAGCAGCAGCTTTCAAAACGTGTAGGGTGGTCCCACTGACTCTGCCATTAATACCCCTCACAAGCACTTGGCTGTTTTCACGGCGAATCTGCAGTTGGCGATTCCGGAGTTCATTGCAATCCTCCATCTGGCCTCGCCAGACTAGGAGTGGCGTTCCGCCCGGACAGAAGTTGCGGGAGATCAGGACGCCGCCTGTGTTGGAGAGAGGGGCCAGGAACTGCCACAGACGAGAGGGGAGACTCTCAGATATCTCCACCGTCTACTACCACGTTCCATCTGGTAAGTGGGCAGTCTATCCATACCAAAGGAGGTTTCAGTGGGACTATATCCATAGGATATTTAATCTCATCAGTGTTACACATTATTGTGTTGTTTATTAAATGTTTTTTAATTAATTCAGTTCACCTGTTATTTGTTTTAGATTCCAGTAATTTTTTGTGTGTTATGCACAAGTGTGTGTCATTTATGTTATAATTTTATAGTATTATGCTATGTATTCTGTTTGTTTTTATTTAATGTATATGCTCTCTCCACCGACTGAAGCCCGTTCCGGGAATTGAGTCATCAGCCAGTCCTGGTTGTATAATTTATTTTTACATAGAGATATATATCTTTCTTCACTTCACTGTTTCTCTGACCAGGTGGTCAGAGTTATATCTCAGGCAGCCGCCAAATTTGTATCTTATTGTGATATTGAATCACTATCACTCCTTATCATTGTAGTGTGTGGATTCACACCACACCCCTTTTAGATTTAGCACTACCTATCCCTGTTTCCAAATGAGCAGAGTGTGTCACTCTTTACTTAGATGTAGCAAACGCTGCGTCACCTTTGTCTCTTGTATTTGTGTAAATAAAATCCGCCAGGTCTGAGGGGATGTAATCTGTCCTAGTTAACAAGTTACATCACATGTAAGAAACACTTTCATACATACGTGTCACACACGTGAGCAGAAAACACGGCAATACCACAAATCAAACGTCTATTTGCACTTTCTTTACATTAATACATTCCATACATATGGAGTATCATTGCTGTTTAAATTGATTTTTAATGCATCCTTCATGTCGAATACCTGACTGATATAATTATTTGTATTTAGATCTAGTATTAGTAAATATCAGTTGTCAATGTAAAATTAGTTACAATAGTCACAAACCAAAAGATAGTACCAGCACTCTCTGCCTCACAGCTACAGGTATAAGCGAATACCAGTGTAGGGAATATGAATAATTTAATGACACTATTCCCTACACGGGTATTCGCTTATATCTGGAGCTGTGAGGCAGAGAGTGCTGGTACTATCTTTTGGTTTGTTAGTACTTCTGAAGGGAATTAGGGTCCCTTCCTGTTCCGTGCATCCTGCAACCTTGCTGAGTCATTGTGTCAGAGTGCTGTCTATCACCCCTCCCCCCCCCCTTTTCTACCATAGTTACAATAGTCATACTGTGAAAATAATGCATTTTGCTAACCAACTGTATATAATGAAACATCCGTGCTGCGGGAAATACATTCCTAGATTGCTACATTATAGCTTCTTAATTCTGCTCTAAAAATGTTAAGTCTTTTTTTAGGTACGGTTTTCATCAAAATATCAATGGTGCTATTTCAATGGGACTTTTTCTTGGTAAAATTGGAGCAATGTTTTATTATTCAGTTTCTCCTCTGGGAGACGTGATAAATTGACCGGGCCTACGGTTTGTACTAAGATCATTATTTAATTTCATTGTGCGCCATCAGTGTAGTGCTAAAAATACAACCCTTCACAAACTGTGTGCCCTGTATATAAAGGTTGTTTATGTGACATATATACAGGTTGTTGGAAATGAAGTTAAACACATTGAGGCCTATTGTAGTAGCTGGGATAAAATTGCTGCCATCTGGAACCATATGCTATGTTGCCACCGAACGGTTTGTCACAGTATTCATAAAGAATCTGAAACCATTTCCACAAGTCTCAAACCGTGAGGTAGGAAAACACCAATACCGCTCGGCGTAGCAGCGATGGTATCTCAGTCTCTCTCTAAGTTCTCCCCCGTACGATCTGGCCGCAGTCTGTAAGAGCTGCACAGAGAGAGCCGCCTCTCACTGCACAGCTCTCACAGGCGATCTCCCTGCACAGAGAGCCGCCTCTCACTGCACAGCTCTCACAGGCGATCTCCCTGCATAGAGAGCCACCTTCTCACTGCACAGCTCTTACAGGCGATCTCCCTGCACAGAGAGAGCCACCTCTCCCTGCACAGCTCTTACAGGCGATCTCCCTGCACAGAGAGAGCCGCCTCTCCCTGTACAGCTCTTACAGGCGATCTCCCTGCACACAGAGAGCCGCATCTCCCTGCACAACTCTCACAGGCGATCTCCCTGCACAGAGAGAGCCGCATCTCCCTGCACAGCTCTTACAGGCGATCTCCCTGCACAGCTCTCACAGGCGATCTCCCTGCACAGAGAGACGGCCTCTCCCTGCACAGCTCTTACAGGAGATCTCCCTGCACAGAGGGAGCCGCCTCTCCCCGCACAGCTCACAGACGATCTCTCTGCACAGATAGAGCCGCCTCTCCCTGCACAGCTCTTTCAGGCGATCTCCCTGCACAGAGAGAGCCGCATCTCCCTGCACAGCTCTTACAGGCGATCTCCCTGCACAGAGAGAGCTGCATCTCCCTGCACAGCTGCGTCCAGGGTGGCACTGAGCTGGTGCGGGCGCTCACGCTCGCCACGATGAGACACATTGAGACAATGTGTGTGGCCTGCGTGAGCTCACTCCTGCACGTGCCCGTGAGCTGTAGTCGGAGCTCAGTTTCAAGAGTTTCAAATTTTTGAATCTGCAGCTCCGACTTCAGATCACATGACCTACTTTACCCAATCAGAGGACAGCAAGGCAAAACCAATGCAATACAAGGATTGGGAGCTTGTATTGTATTGTATTGCTTGCTGTACTCTGACACGAAATGGGGGATGACACGAAATGGGGGGACGACACGAAACGGGGGGGTACGAAATGGGGGGGACACGAAACTGTAAACGGAGAGATGTGAACGGGGGGGGGGGTAAAACTGCTCATGAGCGCCAGCCCGCTCGCTCCGCTCTTCGCTTCACCCTGGACGAGGCCTTACAGGCGATCTCCCTGCACAGAGAGAGCTGCATCTCCCTGCACAGCTCTTACAGGCAATCTCCCTGCACAGAGAGAGCTGCATCTCCCTGCACAGCTCTTACAGGCAATCTCCCTGCACAGAGAGAGCTGCATCTCCCTGCACAGCTCTTACAGGCGATCTCCCTGCACAGAGAGAGCTGCATCTCCCTGCACAGCTCTTACAGGCAATCTCCCTGCACAGAGAGAGCTGCATCTCCCTGCACAGCTCTTACAGGCAATCTCCCTGCACAGAGAGAGCTGCATCTCCCTGCACAGCTCTTACAGGCAATCTCCCTGCACAGAGAGAGCTGCATCTCCCTGCACAGCACTTACAGGCGATCTCCCTGCACAGAGAGAGCCGCCTCTCCCTGCACAACTCTTACAGGTGATCTCCCTGCACAGAGAGCTGCATCTCCCTGCACAGAGAGAGCCGCCTCTCCCTGCACAACTCTTACAGGTGATCTCCCTGCACAGCTCTCACAGGCGATCACAGTGTTTTTATTTACATTTTAATAACTATGTACTGTAGCAGGGAGTCTGGAGCTGGACCACATAGTATTCAGTCTCGAATATCCCCTGCTTCCTGAGTAACAGGCCTCAGTATGTGGTGCCGGTATTTCCTGTGCGTTTAAATGTCCCAGTCACATGATGCAGGAGATTTAAACATTGCATAGGGACACTGGCACATCATACCAGCCTGGTTAGAGCCTGTCACTCGGGAAGCAGGGGGTTGCTGGGGCTGAAATCAAGGCGATTCAGCTCCGAAAAAACCCCGATCCCGAACACTAGTAGTAAAATGTAAATAAAAAACAACTTCTTACCTTTGAGGCTAGCTGCTAAGGCAATGAAGGGATTAAACCTGAGTACTCAGTTTGCTAGGGGTACAGGAGGTGGGTGAAGAGGGTAGTTTCCCCAGGGTGGGTGGTTAGGTCTGCTGGGAAGGTTGCAGGAGGAGTTAACCCCTTCAATACCATAGTTGTGGTAACTGCTATGGTAATGAAGGGGTTAACCACTCCCGCTACCCACCCAAGAGGCCTAACCACCCACCCTTGGGGCAACTACCCCATTCACCCAATCCTTCTCCCACAAGAAACATTCAATTCAACAGTCCTACTACCCACTTCCTCTACACCCGGCATCCTCCCTCAACACATACAGTACAATAATGGGCAAAATCACTATCATCCAGATCTGGAAATTAGCTAATTTGCCCATTAAAAATAAAACTGGATAATAGTAATTTTACCCATTTCTGTACTTTGTTTTGTGGGGTTGTTGTGGGTAGAGGGGGTGCCCATTCATTGCTTTTGGGGTTAATCTTTGCTCCCATTGAGGGCATAGTAGGTAACCACACTGTTGGCTAGTACTTAATGTTTATTGGGAGTAGCAGGGGTGGGTGAAGGTGGTAGTTACCACGCGGTGGGTGTTAATACCTACCAGGTGGGTAGCGGGAGGGGTTAACCCCTTCATTACCATAGCGGTAGTAAGGGGTTAACTCCTCCCTCCACCTCTTGGCCTAAACACCAACCATGGCCCAAATACCACCTTCACCCACCCCTGCTACCCTCAATAAACCAGACACTTGTATTTAGCCCCTTCATTACCTCAGCGGTTTGCTGTTAAAGTGATGAAGCTGCTTGAAAAGGTATTTTTATTACACTGGATGGAAGCCGGGGGTCTCCGGAGCCGGTATTAATGTGTATCCGCTCCGGAAACTTCCGGCTTCAATCCGATGCAGGAAAAAATAAAAATAAAAATTTTCAAGTCCTACTTGCAATTCCCAACTCGCCATCCCTGGGGCGGCGAGATGAGATCTGGGATAAGCTGGCTATTTCAGAGCCCCGATGATCTCATCGGAGCTACTAGAATAGGGTGATTTTATTAAAACCCGCGAGTTGGAGCAGTGTGTGAGCTCCCGCTCGGTGCGATTGAGCCGCAGCGCTGCCGCTCGGGGAGACGCATTTCCGGAACGAGTTTGGCAGGTCATCGGAAATTTCTGAATAGCAAACTTGCCAAATCGTTCGGGAACTGCTCCAAATCCTCCATGAATTAGTTATCAAAGTTTGTAGAATAGGCACTGTTGTTTAATGATTAATACAACTAAAATATAAATAGAATTACTAGTATTAGTAAATATAAATTATTAGTGTAATATTATTAATAGTGGCCATACTGTGAAAATTATTTATTAACAATACATTTTGTGAATACAGAATACATAATGAAACATTTTTGGGGGTTGATACATACTTACACTAATTCTCCACTCTCAATATAAAAAGGGTTTTTAGAATTTAGGATTTTGATGGAGACTCTGTATTTTTGTTGTGGAGCACGAACACATTATGTTTACATCTGTGCATCGTGCGCGTTCCCTTCGCGGGCGCCAATGTACTTGACCCAAACCCCCCATTTTTGCCCCTGAAGGTGCACATTGAGGAATGAAAGTGAGCACACGTACGCACATAAGGGATATATCATCTGCGATTTCTGCACACCAATGTTACAGGGAAAAATCCTTGTAAAGGGCCCATGTGCCTAACCCCTCGTGCCGTGTCTGTACCTATTGCTGGAATTACCGTTAGCGGATGTCTCAGAGAATGTGAAACACTGCGGCTCTTCTCTAGCGCACCGCATGGCGTACTGTGCAGTGCAGGTTGCCGCATTGGCGTCACAGGCGGGGCACAGGAGGCTGCTGGGGGTGATGCTAATGTCTGGAAGAACTGAGGGAGACAAATAACAGAGAGACTTTAGTTAAAGGTTCGGCACTTTTACTGCTGCTTTGGTTTTGCAAAAACTAAATGTAGCCCCCTGTAAACAGCCTGGGCTACTACATCTTCCTACTACTGTGATAAGTCCTGTTAAAGACAGGCCCCAGTAGTAATCATGGGTTTTCCCCCTTGCAAAGCCCTGCCTGCTTGATTAATACAAGCCTGTCCCTGCTGCAAACCAGTGCAGAGGGGAGGTCTTGTTGATGTCATAGGGGCGGGGCTGACCAAACTTAGTGGCTGTTCCTGCCTGTCAGGAGGGCAGTATAGTTCCGGCGAGTGTGAGTTCAGTTTAGCAGAGGAGTCAGTCTGTCGTGGGAGTCTGGGAGTCGATGCTCTGAGGTGAAGGAGTTATGCTCAGGACGCTGCGAGTGTTGGAGTGTCTGGCGGGACCGACAGACAAATAGAGACAGAGTGTAGCTAGGTTCCTGCGGAGTAGGGCCTAGAGAAATAGGTGAATCCATGCCTCTCATCCTGCTTAGGGGGTGAGGGAAGAGCTAGCCCCACCCGTGGCGGCCTTGGTTGCGGGTGGAGGCAGGGAGAATTATACCCTTCAGACCATCCTGTGGAGAGCGATTTGGCGGGAGAGGAGGAGGAGGCGTACCGTGTACCTGTGTAACCGTATGCTGTGCTGCTATTATGTGCCTGCTAAAGAGAGTACAATAAAGACTCTGTTACTTTCAGCTACTGTGCCGTGTGATTCTGGAGTATTCACCCCGGGAGCAAGGGGGTTCTTCTATAAGGGTCTCTTCCCACATTCCTGGGAATTATAGGAGATGGAGGCGCTGCACCACTAAGACACCATGGAGGCCAATACCTCAGAAGCCGGATCCTGTCTCCCCCATAACATCGCGGGAAGCTCAGGCCCTCCTGTACCAACAGGTATGCACCACCACTCACAACCATGTAACTACCCCTCACGCACCCTAGATACATCAGTTGAGTCTAGGGGGGGGGGGGAGGGGTTACATACATTTTCGGGGATTTGAGATTTGTACAATTTTATGAAAAAAATGAATTATTTTAGAAATTCAGAACACACACACAAACAAACATATACATACATACATACACACACAAACAAACATTTACATACATACACATACAAACAAACATTTACATACACACACACAAACAAACATATACATACATACACACACACACAAATAAACATTTACATACACATACCAGTACACACAAACAAATATATACATATAAATACACACACACACACACACACACACACACACACAAACAAACATATACATATACATACACCCACACACACACAAACAAACATATACACACACACACACAAACAAACATTTACATACACACACACAAACAAACATATACATACATACACACACACAAATAAACATTTACATACACATACCAGTACACACAAACAAATATATACATATAAATACACACACACACACACACACACAAACAAACAAACAAACATATACACACACACACAAACAAACATATACATATAAATACACACACACACACACACACACACAAACAAACATATACATATACATACACCCACACACACACAAACAAACATATACACACACACACAAACAAACATTTACATACACACACACAAACAAACATATACATACATACACACACACAAATAAACATTTACATACACATACCAGTACACACAAACAAATATATACATGCACACACCCACACACACACAAACAAACAAACAAACATATACACACACACACAAACAAACATATACATACACACACACACACACACAAACATATACATACACACACACACACACACACACACACACACACACACAAACAAACATATACATACACACATATACACTCTTTGCTAGAATCAGGGACCTGACCTCCTCTGCTTCTGCTATTGTCCTTCCACCGCCTTCCAAAAGTTGAAACACTAGGTGACTACGTTCAAGGTCGCCTTGTGGTTACACTGGCACTAAGCTTGGCCAGCAAGTATCAATTGATGGCAACCTATCAAATTAAATCAATAGGAGGATGATGGTGAGATGGAGCATTTGGAAGAAACAAGACAATCTTTAAAGGGAACTTTTCACTGCACGTCAAGAGGAAAGTGTCCAACCCGGGTATACTGCCAGTGCTTACATGTGGATGTAAAAACTTGGACCAAAGATAATTATAAAGCTTCAGACAACGGGAAACTTTGTGGAGAGATGTGTGATGGTAGGAGGTAGCCAGTCTTCAGAATAAAGTTGAAGCCCGACTGTTTACCCCTGAAAACCATGGATCCCTGGCAGCTAAGTAGCACCATAAGCCGGGGACACTGTAATGTACCATGCAATGCACAGTAAAAACATGACCTGCTTTTGGGGCGTTACCTGTTCTCCTTGCCCCAGAGACATAAAACTTTGGGAGTGTAACTTTTAGGTGTGATATTTTGGTCAAAATGTATTCCTTTTGGTTGCAGGAGTTCGGGGGACAAAGTTACCGGAGATCCAGTAATTCTCCCAAACATGCAGGCATGATTTGCGGATATGTGAGGTGAATTACACCGGAGCTCTCCAGTGTCCCCCCAGAATCCTTGTTTTGGAGCCCATGTATCCCAGACCCATTTCCCTCACTGGTATAAGGTCTCCAAAATGTATACTTGAATAAAACATGTTTTAGAATGATAGATGTATACTGTATAAATGTCTATGTTGTCAGCCTGGGCATCAACATAGGTGCCAGGATGTCTATGTAGACAACGGAGATCAAAGTAGATGGTATGTCGAAAGGTGACAAAACTGTTTGGTGGGTGAGGAAGGGCAATTAGCCAGGTCTGGAGAACAAAGGACATCCTGTGGGGGTACATTTTGAGTCTGCCTAACTTGGTGGAGCCTGTGGCAATGGGTTAGTTGGGGTAAGATGGTGCTCGTATGTGCGTTTCCCATTGTCTAATCCATATTTACCACTTTTCGAGCTGGCTTGGCACGCCTCCTCCTCCGTCAGCCAAGAGATGAGCCCCTGTTTATATTGGCTAGTGGGAGGAAATTCCCACTCTCTGATTGGTCCCTCCTCCTACTTCCATGCTGAAGATAGAACAGCGGAGGGTATGTAAGGAGATGGCAGAGACAGAGAACCAGACGATCTTGTGGCTTGAGTCGATGAAGTGCAGGCGGGCTTTTCAAAGTTGCTCTGTCACAAATAGCAGAGCAACCGGCTTTGTTTCTGAAGCTAGGAAAGTCTGCTAAGTCAGGTACGAGGTCCAAGTTCTCATTTTAGAACGTAGCGGACGTGTCTAGGGTTTTTTGCCGAAAAGAGGACCAGGAAGACAGGGATTTATCAGTCAGGGTAATCCTTCCGAATCAGGCGCCCTGCACCTATTTGAGCCTAGTTATCTCCCCCAGACTCCCAGTAAGTGTGTATTCTGTCTGGTTTTTTTTGTATATTCATTGTCTGTACGCAAGTTTACCTGAATAAACCTCATTTTATGCCACTTCTTTGTTTTGCCTATTAAATAATCCCGGTTAAAAGGTGTTAAAAGTCCTTATCTCCCGTGACAAGATGTATGCTGGAAATTACTCAAAGAGACAGGGAACAAATTAATGGGTTCGGAAGCAAATAAAAGTCTGGGGCATCATGTGATGGTGAAGGGGTAACTAGACTCACTAATAAAGGTTAAGCCCGTCTGGTTACCTCCTATCCATGTATTGGAGTTTGGGAGTGTCAGCTCTTAAGCCCAGTGATTGTACATTAATTCTGTAAAAATGTGGGACAAAGAATGTTTGTGTTTTTACCTTTCCAGGAGTGCCAGCGAGCAGAGATTGCTAGGCTATGATTTTCAAGGGGGTGGGTTACGGAGAAAGTCTTGTCAGAATGTGTCTAGATAGCCAGGTTCCAGAGTTTATACCACTTTATAAAGAATGCAGGTGCATAGCGAGCTGACATCCATCATGGATAGGATGTAATTAGGAGGTAGTTGGCTGATAGCTTGCAGGTTCCTCAGGAAGTCTGTGACACTGTAGCTTGGATATTTATTTTGATTGTTACCAGGTTTCAAATGTCTTAAAATATGTTCTGTTAAAGTGTTGATGCCAGAGATGATGGGTTAGCCTGGATAGCCAGGTTTATGTATTTGGGGTAGCATGTAGAAAGCCCCTGGGATGGGAAGTCTGGGATAAGCACCTTCAATGTTTTTTTATGTAGTTGGGGCAGATAGAAATAAGCGGTTTAATTCCTTTCTATAGTCTGCAGTGCACGTAGTGTCCAGTCACTGTCTGTGTATTCCTGTATGAACAGTGGGAAGCAGAAAAGGGTGAAACCAAAATATCAGCGCATCAGAAAAACCTTTGTGGATTGATTCTCTAAAGTTCCTTGAATTGGCTGTGTTTTGTAATGTGTTTAAACAAACAGATCCTTCCTCAGTCAGGATGATATATGTAATAAGATATTCTGGGTATAGGTTCTTCTTTTATAAGTATAACTTTGGAATATAGGTGAAATGATGGTGGTATGAGACTAAAGACCCAACCTCCACAGTCAGGAGGTGATCATCTGTATAATGTGCCCCTGTGACGATGAGGGGGTAAATAGGCTCTACATCTATGTGCCCGGATAAAAGTCTAATAACTGTTCCTTTTGTCACAACATTTAACTGTGAAAGTGCAGCTATTCTCAGAATTATCCAGGAAAAACTGGAACATTTTGGAAAAAGATCCTGCTTTAGGTGGTAAGTTGCCGGGGAGACCTCGCGTGATTTTTAGGAAATATATGAATCTTAAAAATTCCCTTGCACCAAGTGATATCAGTGCAAAAATCACAAATGTTATCACCAAAATGTGGTTACCATCCAAGCCCACTGGTAATTTTATACGTGGGAAATGTTCAGCTTGTGAACATATCCATCGCAATAGGAAGACTTTTCCAGGCACCAATTCAGATAAACTCTATAATATCACAGATTGCATATCATGTACTGTACCACTACACATGTGATATACCCCCATGAGTGCCCTGTGGTCTCCTCTTTGTAGTTAGGACCAGCAGGCACTTGAGGAGGCGCACCTGGGAACATATCCGCAATATTAAAGTTGGGGTTTTGCAACGTAGTGTCTGTAGACATTTTAAGACCCATCACTCTCAGGATCCAGCACACCTTAATATATAAAGGCATTCAGTGTATACTGTACCTACTGATGGAAGGGTGGGGACAGGGTGAAGGTACTCTCTAGACAAGAGAGTTACTGGATATTTCAACTGAACACCATGATCCCTATGGGGTTAAATGAAGGTCTTGATATAATTTCACATCTATAAACATTTCTGTCCAGTACGTGAGTTTAAAACTGGCTCCTTTGTAACAGAAATAATTTGGTCTTTAACCATTTTCTAAAGTTCAAATAGGACTAACCATATTGGCCTTAATATATCCAAATATTTCTATATGACTCTAATGTTGATTCTTGGCATTTGAGACTCCCAAGGATATGCTATTGAGCTAATTGTATAAATCTGTGGTCAACTTTAAAACTATTTTGTTTTGAAGGGTATGATCTTGCATGCCCACTCTAAATTAATCACAGCTGATGTTTAAATTGCTCTATGGATCTACCAATGGGATGGGATGTGTTATAATTGATTTTTCAATTTTACGCCCATTTCTAGTTGCTTTTCGGTTTAAATAGCACACTGTTCCATAATCAATCAACCCTGATAAAGTATCTTTTGTGATACGAAACGCATTGGATAGGAAATAGATTGTGTGCTCTTTTATCCATTTTTTTTATTCTTTATTCATATTTTGCTATTTAATAATGAACTGCCATTGATGCTCCTTTTTGGTGCTATTTTGCATTAAACCACAGAAGACGAGGAGCGGTGCAATATTCTACGCTTGCAGCCCCAGTGTGAGTTTGTGACCTCTCCACTGTGAAACTACGTGGCCGCTGAAAACATCACAACGGGAGCGGGTGCTTTCCCTAACCGGTGCCAATCAAGAGCGGACAACCGGGAGCGGGTGCTTTCCCTGACAGGTACTAGTCGAGAGCTGACAACGGGAGCGGGTGCTTTCCCTATCCGGTGCCAATCGAGAGCGGACAACCGGGAGCGGGTGCTTTCCCTATACGGTGCCAATAGAGAGCGGACAACCGGGAGTGGGTGCTTTCCCTGACCGGTGCCAATCGAGAGCGGACAACCGTGAGCGGCTGCTTTCCCTGACAGGTACTAGTCGAGAGTGGACAACGGGAGCGGGTGCTTTCCCTATCCGGTGCCAATCGAGAGCGGACAACCGGGAGCGGGTGCTTTCCCTGACCGGTATGAAGTGGAACCAGACGTGTAGTGGACACTTACTCAGGCAAGCTGACCTATTCATCTACTCCTGAGACGCTAGCTGCCTGCACTGCCGAGCTGAGAGAGGGTGCTTTCCCTGACAGGTACTAGTCGAGAGTGGACAACGGGAGCGGGTGCTTTCCCTATCCGGTGCTAATCGAGAGCGGACAACCGGGAGCGGGTGCTTTCCCTGACAGGTACTAGTCGAGAGTGGACAACGGGAGCGGGTGCTTTCCCTATCCGGTGCTAATCGAGAGCGGAAACCGGGAGCGGGTGCATTCCCTGTCCAGTATCAAGTGGAACCAGACGTGGAGTGGACAGGCTGGGCTAGATCACCTACTGCTGAGACGCTAGCTGCCTGCACTGACGAGCTGAGAGCGGGTGCCTTCCCTATGAGCATTACCTCTATTGTGGACTACTACATTGTTGCCTTTCTAACGGCCACACTTACAGCGTATACGGATCCTCTGGAAATCTTGTAGCATTCTAATTTTTACTTTATTGCTCAGCATTCCCAAGTGTATCTTCTATATGGCACTTATTTGTGCTCTCTTTATCCTATTGATATTATAAATCTTCAATTATTATTGGAACATGTTCTTTGCGCTAGTAGTTTTTCTTGAATCTTTTCCTCTTTAACAAGTATAACTTTGTGACGTACTCTGGGAACCAGGTGAAATGATGCTGGTATGGGACATTAGGCCCAACCTCCACAGTCAGGAGGTGATCGTCTATATAATGTGCCCCTGTGATGGTGAGGGGGTAAATAGGGTCTTAATAAAGGTCAGCCCTTTATTGGTTACCTCTGATCTGAGTATAAGAGTTTGGGAGTGTTAGCTCTTGAGCCCAGTAACACTGTATGCATAACCTGTCATTTGCGGTAATAAAGATTTGTTGTGTTTTTACCTTTCCAGGGGTGCCAGCGAGCAGGGATTGCTGGTGCATGAGTTTCAAGGGGGGTTTTGCGGAGAAATTGTTGTCAGAATGTGCCTAGGTAGTTGGAGTCCGGAGTTGTCGGTTCCCCTAAAAATGTACCGGGGAATGATGCCTGATTCTCAGATACATGTAGGCACATTGTCCCGACAATATCACCCCTTGAAAATGCTTGCACGACTCACCGCTAGGGTTCCCTGCTTCAGCATAGCCCAGAAAGGTAAATGGGGCAAAGGGATGTAAAGTGTCCTTGTAACTATAAGGGGGATACCCCAGTTATTGCCCAGGTAGCCCAGAACCTGTATTGTTTTCTTGGGTGCTCTAACTGTAGATACATTTGTGAAGGGACTCTCAGAGTCCAGTCTAAGTCCTATAGATAGTGTGGGGAATACAGGCTGATAGAAAATAAAATACTCATTTTTATTCTATTCCCCATATCCAGGGCTTAGGGATATATTAAAGTCTATTTTTATTAATACAATGAAATGTTCTGTTGTTTACTGTAATGAGTTGGGAATTTCAGAACCGGTGCCCAGTCAGGCTGCCAGGGCTACTAAGTTGGTGCCAGTAAGTCTACTGGACATCGGAGTTAAAAGTAACCAGAGCATGCCAGAGGTGTGAAAAATATTTGGGTAACAAGGAAAGGCTCAAGTTCCCACGTCCTGGGATCAATGGCAGTCGTCCGGGCGGCCATTTTTTCTGCCAGACCTGGAGGAGCCTGACCCAGTGGGTGGCATGAGATAGCCAGGGACAGAGGAGGCAAACTTGCGCATGTCCCTTGATTTCCCACAGACCCGGCTTTCCATACCGGCTTCACTCTTATTGGCTATTGAGAATGTTCCCACACTCTGATTGGCTGTTGTATATTGTGAATGAATCTCCAAATAATATAAAACATATGAGCCTATCAGGTTGGAGGTTTCCGGTGGTAGAAGTGCGTGCAGGCTTTCCAAAGGTGCTCTTGCACGAATATCAGAGCACCGGCTTCAGAAAAGTCTGCACCGAAAATATTGTAAGTCTCACATTTGGCGGCCAAGTTCTAATAATCGACCGTAGCGGTCGAGGCTGGGATTGCAAGCCGATTTTAGTACCAGGAGTTTGGTGCCAACCCCCGGTCAAAAGGAGTCCAAGTTCTCAGAAGAGAAGGGAGCGGTGGCGTGTGGAACTTAACGCCGATTTGGGAACCAGAGGATTTCAGGCTAAAAGTCCTGGTCAGGGGAAAACTCTGATTTAGAGTTCCCTGCACCTAGAACAGTCTAATATTCGTCCCCCGGTAACTGTGCTTTTCATGTGTATTTTGTGTTCCTCTGTGTGTATGCCTATTTCTGTGAATAAACTACAATTTATTTCATTATCTTGTTTTGCTAAATGAATGATCCTGTTAAAGGTGCACAATAAACCTGGTCTCCCGTGACAGCCCCAATACCACAACTACCTGCAAATCTACTCCTACTTCATCTGTAAGAAAGCATATGTCACAGTTGTGCTCGCCACAAACCAGGGTCGAACCGCGTGGCTGAGGTGGGGTTGTATAAGCTCCGACCTTAGAACGCACAGGCTGACCCAGATTGCGCAGTTCGTAGTCGTACGTAGCAGGGTCGGTACTGGAGAGAGCAGCGTAGTCAGTGGACGAGCCAGGATCAGGATAGGAGACATTAGGGTAAACGTAGTCCAAGCAGGGAGTCGGCAACAGGAGATCAAGCAGGTCTTCCTACATCAGCGAAATTGCTGCAGGTCGGGAACGGGGTTTGCGCGAGTGACGTCCATGGCCCATGGTGTCAGTCTCAGGAAGGAGAAGGCTGACCGGAGTGGGCACCCCGCCAAGCAGCACTGGTAAACCATTGCTTCAGCGCAGTAGTGCAGAACGAGCCTGTGCGGGGAGAGAGAGCAGCAGGCCCCAGGAACCAGAGACAGGCCTCTGCTATGGGAAGGGCAGCAGGCCTCAGGAAACAGGAAGCTGAAGTTACGCTGGAGATCCAACGCTTCAGCACATGAACCAGGACACGGCCTCTGCAATGGAGAGAGAGCAGCAGGCCCCAGGAACCAGAGACAGACCTCTGCTATGGGAAGGGCAGCAGGCCTCAGAAAACAGGAAGCTGAAGTTACGCTGGAGATCCAACGCTTCAGCACAGGAACCAGGAACATGGGCTAGGAACAAAGGACAAGAAACAGCGACAAGGTGGCCAAGACAGGTGGCTGTGGCAAACACAGAACATCCAAGAAGGATTATGCTTGGCAGAGAAGGATTGTGGGGATGCAGTATTTAAAGGCCAGCGGGCCAATCCCTGGAGGAGGGTGTGAGGGCACTGCTCCAATGAGTGAGTACAAGGCTAGGTTGCAGTGATAGCTTGCACAGCTGCAGTAGATACCAGGGGGAGTGTTCCAGGACTGCACAGGTCTGTAAGGCAAGGTAAGCAGTAAACTGAGGTGTGGATTCCTTACAGCATACACAGGCAGTCCTTGGTTATCTTGACATGATGTTTTGAACTTGTACATTTAAAGAGGTACTCACATAATCCCTGCTGGGATAGAACCTGTTGGCGTTCTCCAGCCGCATCGGTAGGAATCAGAAATCCAAGGAGAATGTCGGTGCACAGAAACAAAAGGATGCCGGGCTGGATTGCAGGTGAATATAAAACTTGGTTTTACTGGTACATGGCAAATACAAAGCCACCCTAACGCGTTTCGCACACTGCACTTTGCTAAAGCCCTTCCCCTTGTATTCCTTGATGTACAGTGTTCAGCAGAATGCATGAGCAGGAGAGGCTCTGCTGCTGTTTGTGTTGCTGCTATAACAGACTGCTTGTGCCCGCAGGCAGATTTACACCGGTTAGCTGGAGGATTAGCTTCTCAGTTGGTGAAATGCACAGAGATTAAATGGAGGGAGTACTTACTGACTGGATCAGCTGGGATGCAGGAGTCAGTATTACAGCAGCTAGTCACGAATTGTATCTTGTAGGAGGGGGATGTCAGGGTGCCGCTCTGCGCACAGTATCTCGGGCTCCCGCACTGCTGTATAAAAATTATTCCAACAGAAAATCTATCTGCAGAAAGAAAGACAAAGTCAAACTGTTATAATTCACACATATACACACACTCACACACACTCACTCACTCACACACACACACACACACACACACACACACACACACACATTAAAGAACAGGAATCCCATTGAAGGCAATAGGAGTTTTTCCGTTGAATCTGGTGCAATTGTTTTGCCCGGACATTGCCCCAGTTTTGCAGCAGGGACACTTGGGTAAATACCTCCCTAAAATCCTCTGAGGGTTATTCATTTAACCGGGCTAGTGCCGATCGGGCCACTATTTTATGAGACTGGTCAGTGAGACGTTCGTGCAATAGTGACCCGAGTGGCACCATCAGCGTACAATAAATAATCACTCATCTCTTTCCCTTTGGCCCCAATTCAATGTAGAGAGATTGTGTTAATACAGAAGTGCTCAACTCCAGTTCTCAATCCTCCCCAACAGGGCAGGTTTTCAGGATATCCCTGATTCCACACAGGTGGCTAAATTAGTACCTGCTTCAGCACAAGTGGCTCAATCAGTACCTGCTTCAGCACAGGTGGATCATCAGAGGCTGAGCCTTCTAGTTCCGCCATCTGTGCTGAAGCTGGGACATTCTGGAAAACCTGACCTGTTGGGGGGCTTCAGGACTGGTGTTGACCACCCATGGGTTAACACATGGTTAATTATGCATCATATTCCATGCACTGTTTAAGTTACAGACTCGCATTGTCACTGATTCTCTGGAGTCCGTCTCAATGATATGCTATCAAAGTCTGGGGAACAACTTGAGCAAAACCAACGCCGTCTGGAAACCCCAAATCTGTAAACGTGCAGAGTAAACAATCACTTAGATTGTCAGCTCTTTGGGGCTCAAAGGTTCTATCTTTGCCTGATATTGTCATTTCCCCATAGTTTGTAATTTATTTCCCTTATAGTGTAATTTTATAGAGCATCATGTATGTATGTATGGAAACAAAAAGAAAACAGCGCACAACGCCAAATAGTGAAGTAAGTAATAGAATGTATTACAATGTTAAAGGGGTAATAAATGGAGGAATCAATAGGGAGGAAGAAGGAGAGTCCCTTACTCCCTTACAGTCTCTTACCGGCGCAGAGATCGCTCAGTTAGCACGGTGGCAGCCAATATAAGCTGATGGTGATACAGATCCAAAGGATGAATATAGGCAAAATTATGGCATTAATACATCCAACATGTTTCGTAGATCTAACTACTTCTTCAGGGAATAATTTGGACTCTCCTTCTTCCTCCCTATTGATTCCTCCATTGCCACGAGAACTGTGACGTCACTCCGCTACACCACGTGACGGAGCGGCATCGTGGCACGCTGTGTAAGCCCCTGCAGCTGCGGAAGTGTTTGCAGAGCAATTCCAACAGCTCTGGACTGCCCTAAGATCATAGCAGCTGGGAAAAGCAGCGAATCTACACAGGAGAGACGGGGGACTGTAGGGGAATTCCCCTGGAGGCAGTATATCGCCGGTTGAGGAGCGGTCCCACTAAGTGTCTGATTCTGCAGTATTACCAGGCTGCTTGAAAGGAATCCCCTTGTGAGCAGTGTCCTGCTGTGTGAGGAGTGCATGAAGGATCCCATGCCCCAGAACCATCATAGAGGCTCCTGCAGAGACAGCTGAGTGCCAGACCGTCCTGTTTTACAGCTACAGAGTGGTAACCAGTGTGTTATGCACTAAATGCACATGTTATTTCTATCTGATGTACGCAGATTTATTACCCCTTTAACATTGTAATACATTCTATTACTTACTTCACTATTTGGCGTTGTGCGCTGTTTTCTTTTTGTTTCCATTTCTTAGAGTGTGTGGGGTGCTGAGCCACCCCTAATGTTTATAGCAGCAGACGCCCTTATCAACCACACGGTTATGTTATAATTTAATTATTTAATCACTTATTCACTGTGGTATTGTGGTTTACTTTATTAATATATGGTTTAGTCACTGCACTGTATTCAATTATAAGGAGATAGATAGTAGCGCACAGTTTATTTCTGTTTTTCCATGTATGTATGTATGTATTTATGTATGTATAGCTTTATCTATATAGCACCGTTTATGTACACAGCGCATCACAGCAGTTATACATGTGACATAATAATATAACACGTTAAAGGAATAAGCGCTTCAGACATAAAAGTAACAATAGGAAAAGGCGTCTCGGTCCCGGAGAGCTTACAATCTAATTGGCTAGTAGGAAGAACGTGCAGGGACAGTAGGAAGAACGTGCAGGGACAGTAGGAAGAACGTGCAGGGACAGTAGGAAGAACGTGCAGGGACAGTAGGAAGAACGTGCAGAGACAGTAGGAAGAACGTGCATAGACAGTAGGAAGAACGTGCAGAGACAGTAGGAAGAACGTGCAGAGACAGTAGGAAGAACGTGCAGAGACAGTAGGAAGAACGTGCAGAGACAGTAGGAAGAACGTGCAGGGACAGTAGGAAGAACGTGCAGGGACAGTAGGAAGAACGTGCAGAGACAGTAGGAAGAACGTGCAGAGACAGTAGGAAGAACGTGCAGGGACAGTAGGAAGAACGTGCAGAGACAGTAGGAAGAACGTGCAGAGACAGTAGGAAGAACGTGCAGAGACAGTAGGAAGAACGTGCAGGGACAGTAGGAAGAACGTGCAGGGACAGTAGGAAGAACGTGCAGAGACAGTAGGAAGAACGTGCAGAGACAGTAGGAAGAACGTGCAGAGACAGTCGGAAGAACGTGCAGAGACAGTAGGAAGAACGTGCAGAGACAGTAGGAAGAACGTGCAGAGACAGTGGGAAGAACGTGCAGAGACAGTGGGAAGAACATGCAGAGACAGTGGGAAGAACGTGCAGAGACAGTAGGAAGAATGTGCAGAGACAGTAGGAAGAACGTGCAGAGACAGTAGGAAGAACGTGCAGGGACAGTAGGAAGAACGTGCAGAGACAGTAGGAAGAACGTGCAGGGACAGTAGGAAGAACGTGCAGAGACAGTAGGAAGAACGTGCAGAGACAGTAGGAAGAACGTGCAGAGACAGTGGGAAGAACGTGCAGAGACAGTAGGAAGAACGTGCAGAGACAGTAGGAAGAACGTGCAGGGACAGTAGTAAGAACGTGCAGAGACAGTAGGAAGAACGTGCAGGGACAGTAGGAAGAACGTGCAGAGACAGTAGGAAGAACGTGCAGAGACAGTGGGAAGAACGTGCAGAGACAGTGGGAAGAACGTGCAGAGACAGTAGGAAGAACGTGCAGAGACAGTGGGAAGAATGTGCATAGACAGTAGGAAGAACGTGCAGAGACAGTAGGAAGAACGTGCAGAGACAGTAGGAAGAACGTGCAGAGACAGTAGGAAGAACGTGCAGAGACAGTGGGAAGAACGTGCAGAGACAGAGGGAAGAACGTGCAGAGACAGTGGGAAGAACGTGCAGAGACAGTGGGAAGAACGTGCAGAGACAGTAGGAAGAACGTGCAGAGACAGTGGGAAGAACGTGCAGAGACAGTGGGAAGAACGTGCAGAGATAGTAGGAAGAACGTGCAGAGACAGTAGGAAGAACGTGCAGAGACAGTAGGAAGAACGTGCATAGACAGTAGGAAGAACGTGCAGAGACAGTGGGAAGAACGTGCAGAGACAGTGGGAAGAACGTGCAGAGACAGTGGGAAGAACGTGCAGAGACAGTAGGAAGAACGTGCAGAGACAGTAGGAAGAACGTGCAGAGACAGTGGGAAGAACGTGCAGAGACAGTAGGAAGAACGTGCAGAGACAGCGGGAAGAACGTGCAGAGACAGTGGGAAGAACGTGCAGAGACAGTGGGAAGAACGTGCAGAGACAGTAGGAAGAACGTGCAGAGACAGTGGGAAGAACGTGCAGAGACAGTGGGAAGAACGTGCAGAGACAGTGAGAAGAACGTGCAGAGATAGTAGGAAGAACGTGCAGAGACAGTAGGAAGAACGTGCAGAGACAGTGGGAAGAACGTGCAGAGACAGTAGGAAGAACGTGCAGAGACAGTGGGAAGAACGTGCAGAGACAGTAGGAAGAACGTGCAGAGACAGTGGGAAGAACGTGCAGAGACAGTAGGAAGAACGTGCAGGGACAGTAGTAAGAACGTGCAGAGACAGTAGGAAGAACGTGCAGGGACAGTAGGAAGAACGTGCAGAGACAGTAGGAAGAACGTGCAGAGACAGTGGGAAGAACGTGCAGAGACAGTGGGAAGAACGTGCAGAGACAGTAGGAAGAACGTGCAGAGACAGTGGGAAGAATGTGCATAGACAGTAGGAAGAACGTGCAGAGACAGTAGGAAGAACGTGCAGAGACAGTAGGAAGAACGTGCAGAGACAGTAGGAAGAACGTGCAGAGACAGTGGGAAGAACGTGCAGAGACAGAGGGAAGAACGTGCAGAGACAGTGGGAAGAACGTGCAGAGACAGTGGGAAGAACGTGCAGAGACAGTAGGAAGAACGTGCAGAGACAGTGGGAAGAACGTGCAGAGACAGTGGGAAGAACGTGCAGAGATAGTAGGAAGAACGTGCAGAGACAGTAGGAAGAACGTGCAGAGACAGTAGGAAGAACGTGCATAGACAGTAGGAAGAACGTGCAGAGACAGTGGGAAGAACGTGCAGAGACAGTGGGAAGAACGTGCAGAGACAGTGGGAAGAACGTGCAGAGACAGTAGGAAGAACGTGCAGAGACAGTAGGAAGAACGTGCAGAGACAGTGGGAAGAACGTGCAGAGACAGTAGGAAGAACGTGCAGAGACAGCGGGAAGAACGTGCAGAGACAGTGGGAAGAACGTGCAGAGACAGTGGGAAGAACGTGCAGAGACAGTAGGAAGAACGTGCAGAGACAGTGGGAAGAACGTGCAGAGACAGTGGGAAGAACGTGCAGAGACAGTGAGAAGAACGTGCAGAGATAGTAGGAAGAACGTGCAGAGACAGTAGGAAGAACGTGCAGAGACAGTGGGAAGAACGTGCAGAGACAGTAGGAAGAACGTGCAGAGACAGTGGGAAGAACGTGCAGAGACAGTAGGAAGAACGTGCAGAGACAGTGGGAAGAACGTGCAGAGACAGTAGGAAGAACGTGCAGAGACAGTGGGAAGAACGTGCAGAGACAGGAGGAAGAACGTGCAGAGACAGGAGGAAGAACGTGCAGAGACAGTGGGAAGAACGTGCATGGACAGTAGGAAGAACGTGCAGGGACAGTAGGAAGAACGTGCAGGGACTGTAGGAAGGTGTTCTGGTAAGTGCCTCTGGAGTGGGCCAAGGGTGGCGCAGGGATTTAAGGTGGGAGAGGGCTTAAGATACAAAAGGGGCAGAGAGACGACATCTTTGTGCAGAACGCAAGAGTCGGGATGGTGCATAGCGAGAAATTAGGGCTGAGATGTAAGGAGGAGCAGAAGAGTGTAAAGCTTTAAAAGTGAGGAGGAGAATTGAGTGTGAGATGCGGGATTTGATAGGAAGCCAGGAGAGGGATTTCAGCAGGGGAGACGCGGAGACAGATTTCGGAAAGAGTAGAGTGATTCTGTCAGCAGTGTTCAGGATTGTAGGGGAGACAGATGAGAGGCAGGAAGGCCGGACAGCAGTCGACACGGGATAGAATGAGGGTCTCTGTTTTAGCAGTAGAGTGACAGAGGAAAGGTCGAATCTTTGCAGTGTTACGGAGGAAAAAATAACATATGTAACACATATCCCTCCCCCCCTCCCATCCCCTCTGGGAGATTACACTGCTGCTACATGGATTGTGGTGGTGCATACCTGCTGGCTCACAGTAGATCTGAGTCTCCCGCATGGTGGTTGGGGATGTCAGAACAGGCTTCTGGGGCATAAACTGATTTGTACTCACGTTGACATCTCTTGCCAGCCCCAGGGATGAGGGGAGCAATCCCTGCAGGAGAGTTTATTTTCCCTTCCCCTGATAGATTGCAGTACCAGGCAGGAAGGTATAGTAACACAGGAACACTTTATTGCACACTGTAGACTTCACAGCATACACAGAAACAACCAGATATTCGGGCCTTCACCCTCAGGATGTGTCCTGGACACTCACTGCAGGTACAGGGCCCCCACAGCTGTCCTTGCTCTTCTCTTACTGCCTGGTGGAGTAAGAGGAATAGTCTCCCTCCACTCCCCTAAGGGAGGGAACACAGATTGGCAGAGCCCTGCACAACTGTTATGGGTAAACCAGACTCTCTCAAGGGTAGAGGCAACTCCTGAATTTGGGTACTGCCGCTCCTTTAGTACAGGAAAAGCAGGAAGTAGGTCTGAATCCCTGATTGGACACCAGGCTTAGTTGCACCACCTCCCCTGTGACTCACTGAAGCTGCAGGGGGTGGGAAAAACCCATGATTAGTCATTGCAGGCCTGCTCTTACTTAGGGCTTACTGCCAGGAGAAGGGCAGACTGGTAGCCAGAAAACCAGCCATAGCTACACTCTCCCTCTGGTGGAATCCAATGGTCCCCACTTGGACCCAAATTTGCGGATCAATCCTGCAGATGAGTAACCTGTAACACATCATGACATTAACATGGTATACAGTTGATAATACAGTCATATGTACATACAGAAATTTACCCACCCACCTTGGGATGGTTATAACTATTTAACAGGGATTTCTCCAACATGAAGAATCCTTTCTAACAATAATGCCTGGGATCAGGTTTCTTTAATATCCTGCCCATATGATCTGATACTTGCATGAAGTAAGATCTGGATGGACCATTCTCAGGTCTGTATTCTACCCTGTCCATGAAGATCCCTCGGCCTACACTCCAGACCCTCATGAGGTAACATACCCTCTCCTCAGTTTGATACGCAGAACTACTACTTCTGGATCTAAGGTAGTCTATCACTGCATCTTTGAGCCAGGCTTCTCTGTTAGCCTCGATCTCTCTCATGATAGGCTCAGGTACATAAGGGCACTTATACCCGTGAGATTGCCTATACCTAGCCACTATAGCCCTGTCTGCTCTACTGAGCTTGGACAGCTTCTTACCCTGAGCCTTTCCTGGTAAGACCCAGTAAACAGGTTCTCCTCATAGAGTATGGAAGGCCCTTTAGGCTTTACAATGCCTAACTTAATTTCCTTTATTCTTTTTCTGAAATCCTCAGCTGCCTCTTCAGTAGAATAAGTTCTCTCATCCCACCAATGGTCTACAGTCTCCCCAGCAATCAATACAAATCTGGTGTGCTTCATTGGCACCAAATATCCTTGAAATAAGTGATCCCACCATTTACGGATAGTGCCTTGTGACCCTTGTGAAGAAACTGACTCATCCTCTGTGTCAATCCTAGAGGAAACACCTGAAGTGCCAGAAAGACATGATGGTGAACTGCTAGGTTTAACCCTGAACACGGTCCTATAAATCTGGGGATTCATTACCGGAACCTTACTTGACAGATGAATTTCCCCATCAGACCCCTCATCTGACGTTACCCAATCCCACTTCTCCGTGGATGGTTTGGGGGCTTCCTTTTTTTTTTACCCACGGAACCAATGTGACTAGAATGGGACCCCAAACTAGATGGGACAGGGGCAATGGTACTAGGGGTTGGGGCCAGGGAAACAGCATAGTCCTGGGCAAAATTCTTGATTTGGGCTATGCAGCAACCATTGGGAGTCTTTTTAGAGTACAGGTCTACAGACCTTCTCTTCCCTCGGCCCGTAACTGCCTGCATGTAAAGTTTCATGTCCTCCCTAGAGAGGGCATTACTCACCGGAGCGGTAGCAGCACAGTCCCGGTCCACTCCGGCGGTCGACACGGAAGTGACATCATCCGATGTAGACATCGCGGAATCCCGATACAGGTCTTGGTCCCGCACCGGAAGTTAGTCATTCGCAGGGCATGGTATTGGAAACTCGGCGTGGTCCTTCACACGGAAGTAGGCGCCGGGCTGGGCCTCGTCTCCAGATTCCTCCATCGCAGCCTGCAGGAAGTAAGAGGGTGGTTCCTCACCGCTCCGCTGGCCCACGATGGTTGTCCGGTCATCTGGAGCTGCCGCAGGTACCTCCTCGACAGCACTGGGAGCGTCCATGGCCGTGGGGCTTCTCCGCGGTTAAGGCTGCACCAGCGCTTGCTGTCTTGGGACCTCTGGACACGCCCTCTCTACATCATGGGTAGGTGATTCTTTCTTTTCAGCACTGCTGTAGTGGTCTGCCGGTTGGTGTGTCACTGCCGATGTGAGGCTGTCGTGGTCATCATCCGATGATAGGGGCAGGGACACCTCCACAGGGGAATGGCATCGGAGCACGTCACATTCACGGGTGGCTATTGGCCTGAAGCGGTCCCGCTTCTGCGCCATGCATGCAAGTGCACCCAACTCTCCCTAGGAAGTCACCGCACCCTGTGATTCCAACCTCTGGAGTACCGGCTCTGGAATCACGTCTGGAACCGGGGTGTACGGACCCCTTGGAATGTCCGTTAGGGCACTCTGACCCTGGGTGGTCACAGCATCAAGGCTGTCCACTTTGATCAGTGTAGCTTGGGAGCCTTCCGGCTGGGCACCGACTGTGATGAGCGGTACTACCGGCCATAGGTAGAAGGTTCTGCACTCTATGCAGCAAGCCGTGGTACTTGGCTTGCCTCCGGGTATCCTGCATTGGGAGCACAGGCACCACAGGAACTCTCGGCTGGCTATCACCACTACCAGGAAGCCTCCTGCAAGTTGGTATGGAGTTAGTCGACAATCAGCCATTTATTTTATTGTTGGTTTAATCTCGAGCAGTGGCACTGTTAGAAGGGCTCTGTCTTGATCACCATCTCAGAGGAACTGAGGGTGCAACTGCTCACATCTGGCTCCTCCCTCAGTGTAGGTGGAGCTCTCTGATTGGTGTTCACTGTGTCCCCTCCTGGAGTTTATAGGAGGGGCACACAATAACAAGGAGTGGTTCTGGCTCTGCGCTGAGCCACTCACATCGCAGAGGCAGAGCTCTGGCTTTCACGCCAGACCTGGACAGATTACTGTATACAATTCTCATGCAGCCTGTTTGCAAGCAGCACGTTCGCCATCCAGACTTGGCCTGAGACGCCATTTTAGATCACACAGTCCACACGATGCACTCCATTGCCGGGCAGCCACCATCTTGAGTGGAATAAAGTGTTTCACCCTCACAATTTTGCAAAGGGTCTGCTCTCCTGATACATCTGCAGCACATGGTAGTCTCTGACCAATGAAACATCAATATACACCAGGCTAGGCAAAACTCCTTCTGCCGCACTCTGCAAACAATTGTAGCCCAATACAAGTGCTCTGCGGTTCCACAGTCTGGCTACTAGCTAGTAGTACTCAGGCTCTTTCCTGTGCGTACTCTTGCGTCGCCCCCTCTTGGCTCACAGATCCTTTCTTTTGTGGCTCCTGTGGACCACCCAGGTACACCCCTCTTCTAGGTATCTCGATTACCTACCTCAGGTTTGACTAGAACAGCAAGAGCCCTATGTCTCCAGATCTACTTTCACCCTAGGGCCATCTAGGTCGTGCTTTGCGAGGTTTCTGTCCCCCCTGACTATAACAAGCCTCCCTCCTTCCTTAGCAATTGCTCTGGAAGCTTACATTATTTTCTTTCAGTTCTGCTTCGCTGAAAGCCTGTCCTGATGCTCTCAGCAGTGCCTCCAAATGTAGCCCATATCCCCCCCTGGGAGATTTTGCTGCTACATGGATTGTGGTGGTGCATACCTATTTGCTCACAGTAGATCTGAGAATCCCACATGGTGGTAGGGGATGTCAGAACAGGCTTCTGGGGCATAAACTGATTCGTACTCATGGTGACAGCGCCTCCATCTCTTGCTGGCCCCAGGGATGAGGGGAGCCATCTCTGCAGGAGAGTTTATTTTCCCTTCCCCTGATAGATTGCAGTACCAGGCAGGAAGGTATAGTAACACAGGAACACTTTATTGCACACTGTAGACTTCACAGCATACACAGCAACAACCAGATATTCGGGCCTTCACCCTCAGGATGTTTCCCTGGACACTCACTGCAGGTACAGGGCCCCCACAGCTGTCCTTGCTCTTCTCTTACTGCCTGGTGGAGTAAGAGGAATTGTCTCCCTCCACTCCCCTAAGGGAGGGAACACAGATTGGCAAAGCCCTGCACAACTGTTATGGGTAGACCAGCCTCTCTCAAGGGTAGAGGCAACTCCTGAATTTGGGTACTGCAGCACCTTAAGTACAGGAAAAGCAGGAAGTAGGTCTGAATCCCTGATTGGACACAAGGCTTAGTTGCACCACCTCCCCTGTGACTCACTGAAGCTGCAGGGGGTGGGGAAAACCCATGATTAGTCCTGGCAGGCCTGCTCTTACTAGGGCTTACTGCCAGGAGAAGGGCAGACTGGTAGCCAGGAAACCATCCATGGCTACACATATTTTACAGTGTGAATGTGAGAGGAGAATTTAACACCTTGGCACAATGCTTGTGATACTGGGTGTATGATTGTGCTGCCAAAAATAATGTAGAAGGAGATAGTAGGGCCAGGCGTGGGTCGGCGGATGGCCATCTAGGATAATATAGCGGAGAGACATTCAGAAACTTGGGTCTGTACAGCAGGTGTAAGGTTAGCGGTTAGAAAGTAAATATGTGTGTCACCAGCATAGAGGTGATATTTGAAACCTAGAGATGTAATAATGTCACCTAGAGAGTGTAAAAAGAGAAGAGGTCCCAGGACAGACGCAGCACGTGTGTGGCAATTTAGCCAAGGTCTGTTGTTAGAAGGGCGATAATTGCAGAGAGAAAGGGAGGCATGTAGCGCAGGAGAGGAGGACAGGGTAGAATTGTAGTTTGGAGACGAGGAGAGGTAGGTTCGCAAAGAGGAAACAGAAGCTGGCAGGTTAATAGAGCGCAGGTCTCTGCAGACACGATGGGTAGATGGAGGTGGAGATGTGGAGAAGTGAGAGATGAGATGAGGTGATGGTCAGAGAGAGGAAGGGGGAAATGGAGAAATTATAGAGAAGTTTTTTTTGTGAAAACCAGGTAGTGGCCGTCATTGTAGTTGTTGACTATAATCCATTGGTGAAGGTCAAAATAAGAAGTTAAAGAAAGAAAGCAGGATGAGAGGGGTCATCAATATGGCAGTTGAAGTCCCAAAGGAGAAGAACATTGGAGTCTGAGAAGAGAAAGAAGGAGAGCTACGATTCAAAGTGAGAGAGAAAAACAGAAGGGGGTGAGTAGAGGTTGATGGGCGACAGATAACCACCACATGGAGAAGGAGAGGAGAAAGAAGCAGGATAATGTGAGCCTCAAAGGAAGGGAAAGAAAGGGAGGGAGGAATAGCAAGGGTTCGGTAACGGCAGAGAGAAGCCCCACGCCTCCACCCCTGCTATCAGGGAGCAGCGTGTGGGAGAAAGAAAGGCCAACATAGGAGAGGGCAACTTCCAGGGCAGAGTGAGAATGAGTGAGTCAGGTCTCAGTTATAGCAAAGAGGAGCAGAGAGTGAGAGAGAAAGAAGTCCTGCATGTCACGGGAGACCGGGCATTTACACCTTGTTACCGGGATCGTTCATTGAGCAAAACAAGATAAGTGAAATAAATTGTAAATTTATTCACATGAAAAGGCAAACACACAGTGGAACACAAACTACATAAGAAAGACACACTTACTTGGGGCCTGGGGCAAAAAAATAGAGTTTTCTGGCTTAATATAACACAATACAAGAGTCTGTAGATGACCGGGACTTAGCCCGAAATGTCCTGGAACTGAAATCGACGTTCCTGACGCCACCGCTTTCCTACGGATGACTTAAAATCTCATCACCGGGAGTTAGATCCAAACGTCCTGGAACTAAATTCGGCTTGCAATCCCAGCCGCGAGCGCTACGTTCAGTTTTTTAGAACTTGGTCGCAAAAAGCTGGACTTGGGAGTTCTGACACCGGTGAATTTGCTATTTCTTTCAGAGTATCTTTTGGACGTTTCAAATTTGCCGCTGCTGTTCTGGCGCTTAGAATCTGATGTCCGGATTGGTTGAGGGATTCTTATAATATTTCTGAGTTCATTCATGATATACTCCAGCCAATCCCAGCGTGGGAACATTCCTACCAGCCAATCAGAGCGATGCCAGTCTTCTGAAGCCAGCCAAGTGGATCTTCTGAATCAGCCAAGGGCATGCACAAGATTGCCACCTCTGCCACTTGGCATGCAGAAGCCACCTGCTGATTTAGGCTGCTCACAGTCTGCTGGGGCAAATGGTAGTCCCAGGGACTTCTATTCCTCCAAGGACGTGGGTACTCGAGCCTAAACCTCCTTCCCAAATGTTCTTTACACCTCTGACATCCTCTGTGGCTTTCATGTCCGATGTCTGGGTAGACACGCTGGCACCACGCTGGTAGCCCAGTGACTCACTCAGAACATTGGTCCGGAAAGAACCAGTACCTTATACTGTGCACAAGCATATATGTTTTAAAACACACTGTTTAATAAAAATAAACACTATTTGTCAAAGTCTCTCTGGTATGGGGAATAGAATAAAAAGCTGCACTTTATTTCTTATTGGTCATATTCCCCACATACTATAAACTAGATGTAACCATGCTGTAAAATGGCTGCAGTCATCTCTCCTGCTGACAGTAAGGCCTGGTAAGTTATGGGCATGCCAGCAGTAATTATGGAGGTTTGCCCTCACACCCTGGTGAGGTGCCCTATGTATGGATGGGAGTGGTCACATGCTCTGAATCCATGATTAGTGATGTCAGAGTTGTACCAGCCCCCAGAGGATACATAAGGCACAGCACTGCCAAAAGTTAGTGTGTGTTCAGAGATCATCAGTGGAGTTAGTAGTAGATATGAGACAATGAGCAAGTCTGAGTACAGACTTGGGAGGAGACAGCTCATGAGACTGTGACCAGGGACCTGGCACAGGGAATATCTCTCTAAGGAGAGATAGGGAATCCACCAATTTGGGGAAAGGACACCTTTCAAAGGGAAGTGCGGTGAACATGAGAGGCTAAGTACACCCACTGTGAGGGGCAGCTGGCCCGCCGCAAGTCAATAAAGATGATCCTCTTAAACCATACCCTCGTGTGTAAGTGTGGAATGATTACACAGAGGAGTGCACCACAGAGGAGTTCCTCACCAGGACCATCCACAAGCGGACGCTGGGATCCTGATGAGGTGGAGGCGCTGCACTGGGTATAGGTAGGACTCAAGTACACTACCTCAGCTGCCTATCTGGGTTGGCAATCCCCACACAACATCATGCGGGAGACTCAGGAGTCCTGTTGCCAACAGGTGCACCACCAGACACTACACTGTATTGGGGACTGATTAGACCACAGGGGCCAATGTGAGATTGGGTGGGTCAGGCTAGGCCAGAAAATCCGTTACATTTGGAGGCACTGCTGAGAGACCTGTCAACAGGACAGGCTTTTGCTAGGTCACTTGGAAACAGGGAGAGTGTCTGCTGCCACTTTGTGCTGCGTTGAGACGGACCTAGGGGTAGTCAGGGGGCTGATGGAGTTTGTCAGTTCGCAGGGACGACCTAGGGGCCTGAAAGGAGTTGGGGGTTTGGAGCCGGGTTATAGCTGTCCTAGTCACCTTGAGGCAGTGCTAGTTGGTAGGATGCCTAAAGGGATAGCCTGTTAACGTGGTCAGGAATTCTGGAGAGGGTCTGCGCTAGGCTAGCCAACAGTAGGTAGACGCCCAAGTACTGCATGGAAGAGCCAGAGTACTCTAGCTCATTCCAGACCACTTACCAAAGGGAGCACAGACTGGGAGGAAGGAGATACAGCAGACACAGATAGAGTGAGCCTAGCCTGAGGTAATGCATACACGAGTCCAGCCTACATTAGGTACACAAGGTGGTGCATTAAGGTAATCTTTATTGTACTGGTGTGGTAGCTGCCCCGCAGAGAGAAGCTCCATGTACAATAATTCTAAGTACAGTGAAAGAATGGCGACCGCTAGAATGGAGGATCCGCGCGGTGCGGAAGGTCCAAGATGGCGGACGGAGGATAATAAAGAGAGCGCACATGGCGTGTGTGCGGGTGAAGAGCAAGCTAAGGAAATGACTTTCACGAGCCTGCTGTGGAGTGGTGCTAAGGCTGTAGCCGCACCGTTTTGGTCCTGCCTAGGATCGCAGGGTACTACCCTGAAGGACAGTGTTGAAGACATTGTTGAAATGTGTGGTGAAAAAGAAGGATCTGCTTGCCAGCCGGTGAGCGCTATACAAAGAGCTGCCTCGGTAGCTGAAGTAATTGGACATTCAAACCAAGATGGCGGCTCCCGCTTCCCTGGGAGACCGCGTGGGCTTGCTGCAGTGAATTCTGCAGTTGCAAAAGTTGCAGACAGTTGGCCGGGATTGGCGCTAAAGAAAGAACCCCACTCTGTTGAGGATAAGGGCGTGAAAGCTGTGGCCGCGCCCTCCAGGACTGTGAAAGGCGCAGCCTCAATTAAAGGACATCCTATCGAGCTGTGGGACCCGCACCTCCCACATCGAGACGCAGAAGGAAGGAAGGCTTAAAGCTCATAGAGCGAACACACAGCCCCCACAGCATCACGAGGGAAGGATAAACTACTCAGGCAAGAATACTGACGTCACTGTAGATCGACGGGGAGACGATGACGACGCTGGAACGCATGGGCATGCGCAGAAGAGTCCCGTGACGTCGCTGGAACGCACAGACCGGAAATGGACACAGGAACCGGAAATGAACTCTCATGGACTGTTATGGCTATGCATGGAGATAGCACTGACCAGGGGAAGCAGATTGGGAGCAGCTGGGGTGATTATGTAACTGTTTTCACTTGTTTTTCACTTGTTTGATTAATGTTGGAGTGTATATATACTAGGTAGACCCTCATTTGAGTATGCCTTATCACTTGAAAAAGACCTGTTGGTCGAAACGTCGTGTGGCACAATAAATTCATAAATTCATTATCTTGAAATCCGTGGAGCGCTGGATCTCTCTTTTTTCCTCAGTGTACTTTGGAATTTCCTGGCAGGTACTTCCTTGAACCAGCAGCACCGGTAAACTGTATGTATTTATTCATATATTGTGGTGTGCAGCCTTAAACCCCTCTACATTGAGCCAGCTTACAGAACAGACCGTTGCTGCAAGTGACTCCTACAAAGACAATGGCCTGTCCACAAGAAGTGACTGCCATGGTATCCACCCAGCCATATTCAATACCGGGAGGAGTACTGGTGATTCAGGTGGCGGGCACCGAGACTGTAGTGGGCCTCTGCCTACAATGCAGACTACCCGGCGGTACTGTGGGCACGGCGGCGTGCTGTCCGCAATGTGGCACCCAGTATCTGTGGCCTATGCCTACATTTGTGCCTATTCCGACTATCGAACCCGCGGGGGATACGGCTAGGCTGTCCGCCGGGTCCCCCGGTGCACTGTGGAAAGAAGGTGCAGATCCCGGAGAATGGGGATCGGGGCCAGTTGTTAAAGGCCGAGCCCGAGGAGAGAGGAGCGGTCGGTCAGCGTACCGACCGGGAGACAAAAAGGCGGTCGTCACGAACGGTGACCCCGAGCAGAATGGAGGCGGATTCCTCCGATGAGGAACCCAGAGTGCCGTCCGGTGCAGTAATCAAGCCTGTGGCATTATCCTGTGGAGAAAACGGGAGGAGGTTGCCGCTTACTGGGAGTGTCGGTGAGAGGAGTCGGGTGTCGCCAGTGGAGCGGAAGGCAGAGAGACGAAGCCCTTCCATTCCTGGGACCGGCGGGTCCAGTGGTGACGGGCGATCCACGCCCACCCTGCGGAGCGGTAAGAGCAGCCCTTGTACTTACCAGGCTCCGGTGACGGCATCCGTGGAGGAGAGGCGGTGTCAGGCCCAGGCGGCGCTGGGGAAGGCAGCGGAACTTCCGGACGTTGTCGTGGAGGAAGAGATCCCGCATGGGGATCCATCGCAAGATGGCAGAGTATCCGGTTCCGGTGATGACGTTACTTCCAGCGGAGGTAGCGGAACGACCGGAGAGAGGACCACAATGCCTCGGCGATCGGGCAGCGCTTCCCGATCACCTGTGACAACCAAGAGCTGGCAGGCTGCGAGGAGAGCCGAGAAGGGTGAGGCTCAGCCAGCGGAGAGTCCTTGCAGTGATACTGGACAATCTAAAGGTAGAGAGCGGGTCGGAACCACGCGGATACCCTTTACCCGTCCTTACGCCCAAACCCATGCCCTAGATAAAGCCCCTGTCCCAGTCACCGTTTCCCGTGGGTCCACATCCAGTTTGGGGATGTCGGGAGGGTCCCAGCGAACCGGTGAGGAACGGACTGGGGAGAGACTGGCAAGTTACACATCCGACGATGGGTCGGTGGGTGGAGGATATTCGGGGGAGACATCTGAGTCCAGTTGGAGACCTAGTGTGGCTATAGTAAAGTTGGAAGTAAGGCCAAAGAGTGAGAGGTGGTCTAAGCCCCGATCTACTGGGACATCAGGAGTGTCTTCCTGGGGGGACACGGAGGAGGGAGAATCCTTGGAATCCGAGCCCGAAAAGGTTAGGGAGACCCGGTGGTGGGCCCCATTATTCGAGGGTTATGTGGGGTGGATGGACCGCACTCGGTTCCTTCTGCAAAGGGAAGATGTAGTGGACTACTGGTGGGCTAAGGGGGAATTTACACCGGAGAAACACCAAAAGGAGATGCAGGAGCGGTGGTTCCAAATCTGCCACGGCAATATCAAGCCCAAGGGTCCCA
>NC_134488.1:136210102-136250102 GCF_040206685.1 Ascaphus truei
ACACACACACGTGTATACACACACACGTGTATACACACACACACGTGTATACACACACACACGTGTATACACACACACACACACACGTGTATACACACACACACGTGTATACACACACGTGTATACACACACACACATGTATACACACACACACACATGTATACACACACACGTACACATACACAATGTATACAAACAAACATGTATACACACACACACAAACATGTATACACACATGTATACACACACGTGTGTGTATATATACACACACACACACGTATACACACACATACACTATCCCCAGCACCACCACATCAGCACACCGGTATCCCATGCCCCCCCCCCCCCCCCCCAGCACACTGGCATTCTCGGCTCCCCACCATTCCCCAGCCCCCATCAACACCATCAGCACCCACACATTGGCACCTTCGCACCTCCCCATCGGCACACCCACATCCGCACCCCCACATCAGCAACAAACCCTCCCAAATCAGCACACCATACAATCACCATCAGTACAAGCCACAGCAGCAGTACCACCGCACACTGCCATGGGCCGCGTGGACCACTCCCCACCCAAATGCCACCCCCACACCACAAACATCCCGGGCAACGCCGGGGCTCTCAGCTAGTATATATATAAATATATATATATATATATATATATATATATATAAATATATATATATATATATATAAATATATATATATATATAAATATATGTATATAGCATTGTTGGATTCAATATGTACATATTTTTAGATTATATTGATTTTATCTTACAACTGTTGTGAATAAAGTATTTGATTGTTATTAAGATTGTAATTACCCATTAGTCTGAGGGGTATATATTATAGACAGTATACTGGCACCGCAGTATCAGACTCCTAACGAAGCTGCAAGGCGAAACGCGTAGAGTTTGGAGCCACCTGAGCCAGCACCTCAGCGCAGAGGAGAGCGAGGCGTTCATGTATTATGATGAGCGCATGCGCGGCAATGAGACACCTGTCTGCCGATGACAGTATCCACTGCCGACGCAGCTTGGAAGAAATCGATTAGAAATGGTATTTTTATTAGGCGCCACGCGGCGTGTGCCTGTCTTCTCCGCCTTTCCGTATCCATGTAAGGATTGAAGAACCAGCTGAGAACGCGTTTTCCCTTCTGGCGTCCATCACCCGCGCCGCCCAGAGGCAATATCTGCCGCCCGACTACTTTGCCTTGGAGAACCTTGCGCCAGGGAGAGCCCCCATTTTAGTGTTTGACGTGGTGGATTCCGAGAGACTCCGGGGGTTTCTCGGCAGTCTCACGTCGAGACTTTAATGCACGTTGCAATGTTTGGACGAATTATCCAAAGTGGGTGGGACTTCCGAAGCATGATCATACATTCACGCCATTGTGTATATCGGGGGCGCTCAATACCCCCCAAAGGCCACGTTTAAGGATATCCCAGCATCAGCACAGGTGGCTCAATCAGTGGCACAGCCGAGCCATCTGTGCTGAAGCAGGGATATCCTGAGAAGCAGACATGTTGGGGGGTCTTGGGGGCTGGAGTTGAGCCCCCCTGGGTTATACAACCTCGGTGACTGGACTTATTGAAGATTTTTGTTAGGGAGCGCGCTATAAAACGTGCACTTTTCCCCATTACAATGCCACGTAATTGAATGTCACTGATTTCCTCCCGTGGTGGGGGAGGACCCTGCCACGTGTAAAAGCTTTGTTGAGATTTGGGGGGGCCCCCAAAACAGTGAGATTTGTATTTATCTGGAAGAAATGAGAGGGACGATATCCTGTAATCACCTGAATATCAGGGGTCTCCAGAATACAGTGTAAGGGGTCTCCAGAATACAGTGTAAGGGGGTCTCCAGAATACAGTGTAAGGGGGTCTCCAGAATACAGTGTAAGGGGGTCTCCAGAATACAGTGTAAGGGGACCTCCAGTATACCAGTGTAAGGGGACCTCCAGTATACAGTATAAGTGGACCTCCAGTATACAGTATAAGGGGACCTCCAGTATACAGTATAAGGGGACCTCCAGTATACAGTGTAAGGGGACCTCCAGTATACAGTGTAAGGGGGTTCCAGAATACAGTGTAAGGGGGTCTCCAGTATACAGTGTAAGGGGACCTCCCTGACTACAGTGTAAGGGGACCTCCATTATACAGTGTAAGGGGACCTCCAGTATACAGTATAAGGGGACCTCCAGTATACAGTATAAGGGGACCTCCAGTATACAGTATAAGGGGACCTCCAGTATACAGTATAAGGAGACCTCCAGTATACAGTGTAAGGGGACCTCCAGTATACAGTATAAGGGGACCTCCAGTATACAGAATAAGGGGACCTCCAGTATACAGTGTAAGGGGTCTCCAGAATACAGTATAAGGGGACCTCCAGTATACAGTGTAAGGGGACCTTGCCCTCCTGTCCACTGCCCCCCTCCTGTCCACTGCCCCCCCCTCCTGTCCACTGCCCCCCCCCCTCCTGTCCACTGCCCCCCCCTCCTGTCCACTGCCCCCCCCCTCCTGTCCACTGCCCCCCCCTCCTGTCCACTGCCCCCCCCCTCCTGTCCACTGCCCCCCCCTCCTGTCCACTGCCCCCCCCTCCTGTCCACTGCCCCCCCCCTCCTGTCCACTGCCCCCCCCCCCTCCTGTCCACTGCCCCCCCCCCCCTCCTGTCCACTGCCCCCCCCCCCTCCTGTCCACTGCACCCCCCCCCTCCTGTCCACTGCCCCCCCCCCCTCCTGTCCACTGCCCCCCCCCTCCTGTCCACTGCCCCCCCCCCTCCTGTCCACTGCCCCCCCCCCCCCCTCCTGTCCACTGCCCCCCCCCCCTCCTGTCCACAGCCCCCCCCCCTCCTGTCCACTGCCCCCCCCCCTCCTGTCCACTGCCCCCCCCCCCCCTCCTGTCCACTGCCCCCCCCCCCCTCCTGTCCACTGCCCCCCACCCCCCTCCTGTCCACTGCCCCCCCCCCCTCCTGTCCACTGCCCCCCCCCCTCCTGTCCACTGCCCCCCCCCCCTCCTGTCCACTGCCCCCCCCCCCTCCTGTCCACTGCCCCCCCCCCCCTCCTGTCCACTGCCCCCCCCCCTCCTGTCCACTGCCCCCCCCCCTCCTGTCCACTGCCCCCCCCCCTCCTGTCCACTGCCCCCCCCCCTCCTGTCCACTGCCCCCCCCCTCCTGTCCACTGCCCCCCCCCTCCTGTCCACTGCCCCCTCCCTCCTGTCCACTGCCCCCTCCCTCCTGTCCACTGCCCCCCCCTCCTGTCCACTGCCCCCCCCCTCCTGTCCACTGCAGGAAATGCAGGGGGAGGAATCCATGCCTTTGAGGCGCCCCCCCCCCTCCCTTTGACGCCCCCCCCCCCCTCCCTTTGACGCCCCCCCCTCCCTTTGACGCCCCCCCCCCCTCCCTTTGACGCCCCCCCCCCCTCCCTTTGACGCCCCCCCCCCCCCTCCCTTTGACGCCCCCCCGCCCCCCTCCTTTGACGCCCCCCCCCTCTTTTTGACGCCCCCCCCCCTCCCTTTGACGCCCCCCCCCCTCCCTTTGACGCCCCCCCCTCCCTTTGACGCCCCCCCCCTCCCTTTGACGCCCCCCCCCTGCCTTTGACGCCCCGCGCGCACACACTGACTGACTGCCGCACGCACGCACACACTGACTGACGCGCACACAAAGCCTGACTGACGCACGCACACACTGACTGAGGCACACACTGACTGTGTGTGCGTCAGTCAGTCTGTGTGTGTTTGTGTTTCTGCCTCAGACTCACTGACGCGCGAGCAAACACACAGTGACTGACGCACACACGCTACATGAAGCTGTAAAGGAGGGAGGGAGGGGGGGGACTGGATTGATGTGAATGGGGGACAAACAGAGAGAGGGGGGAGGAGAGAGAGGAACGGGAACATTACATCCCGGGCAACGCCGGGTCTCTCAGCTAGTACAGTATAAGGGGACCTCCAGTATACAGTGTAAGGGGACCTCCAGTATACAGTGTAAGGGGACCTCCAGAATACAGTGTAAGGGGGTCTCCAGTATACAGTGTAAGGGGACCTCCAGTATACAGTGTAAGGGGGTCTCCAGTATACAGTGTAAGGGACCTCCAGAATACAGTATAAGGGGACCTCCAGTATACAGTGTAAGGGGACTTCCAGAATACAGTATAAGGGGACCTCCAGAATACAGTGTAAGGGCACCTCCAGTATACAGTACAGTGTAAGGGGACCTCCAGTATACAGTATAAGGGGACCTCCAGTATACAGTATAAGGGGACCTCCAGTATACAGTATAAGGGGACCTCCAGTATACAGTATAAGGGGACCTCCAGTATACAGTGTAAGGGGACCTCCAGAATACAGTATAAGGGGACCTCCAGTATACAGTGTAAGGGGACCTCCATTATACAGTGTAAGGGGACCTCCATTATACAGTATAAGGGGACCTCCATTATATAGTATAAGGGGACCTCCAGAATACAGTATAAGGGGACCTCCAGTATACAGTGTAAAGGGACCTCCAGAATACAGTGTAAGGGGACCTCCAGAATACAGTGTAAGGGGACCTCCAGAATACATTATAAGGGGACCACCAGTATACAGTGTAAGGGGACCTCCAGTATACAGTGTAAGGGGAACTCCAGTATACAGTGTAAGGGGACCTCCAGTATACAGTATAAGGGGACCTCCAGTATATAGTGTAAGGGGACCTCCATTATACAGTATAAGGGGACCTCCATTATACAGTATAAGGGGACCTCCAGTATACAGTATAAGGGGACCTCCAGTATACAGTGTAAGGGGACCTCCAGTATACAGTGTAAGGGGACCTCCAGTATACAGTGTAAGGGGACCTCCAGTATACAGTATAAGGGGACCTCCAGTATACAGTATAAGGGGACCTCCAGTATACAGTATAATGGGACCTCCAGTATACAGTATAAGGGGACCTCCAGTATACAGTGTAAGGGGACCTCCAGTATACAGTATAAGGGTACCTCCAGTATACAGTATAAGGGGACCTCCAGTATACAGTGTAAGGGGTCTCCAGAATACAGTGTAAGAGGACCTCCAGTATACAGTGTAAGGGGACCTCCAGTATACAGTGTAAGGGTACCTCCAGTATACAGTATAAGGGGACCTCCAGTATACAGTGTAAGGGGTCTCCAGAATACAGTGTAAGGGGACCTCCAGTATACAGTATAAGGGGACCTCCAGTATACAGTATAAGGGGACCTCCAGTATACAGTATAAGGGGACCTCCAGTATACAGTATAAGGGTACCTCCAGTATACAGTATAAGGGGACCTCCAGTATACAGTGTAAGGGGTCTCCAGAATACAGTGTAAGAGGACCTCCAGTATACAGTGTAAGGGGTCTCCAGAATACAGTGTAAGAGGACCTCCAGTATACAGTGTAAGGGGACCTCCAGAATACAGTATAAGGGGACCTCCAGTATACAGTGTAAGGGGACCTCCATTATACAGTGTAAGGGGACCTCCATTATACAGTATAAGGGGACCTCCATTATATAGTATAAGGGGACCTCCAGAATACAGTATAAGGGGACCTCCAGTATACAGTGTAAAGGGACCTCCAGAATACAGTGTAAGGGGACCTCCAGAATACAGTGTAAGGGGACCTCCAGAATACATTATAAGGGGACCACCAGTATACAGTGTAAGGGGACCTCCAGTATACAGTGTAAGGGGAACTCCAGTATACAGTGTAAGGGGACCTCCAGTATACAGTATAAGGGGACCTCCAGTATATAGTGTAAGGGGACCTCCATTATACAGTATAAGGGGACCTCCATTATACAGTATAAGGGGACCTCCAGTATACAGTATAAGGGGACCTCCAGTATACAGTGTAAGGGGACCTCCAGTATACAGTGTAAGGGGACCTCCAGTATACAGTGTAAGGGGACCTCCAGTATACAGTATAAGGGGACCTCCAGTATACAGTATAAGGGGACCTCCAGTATACAGTATAATGGGACCTCCAGTATACAGTATAAGGGGACCTCCAGTATACAGTGTAAGGGGACCTCCAGTATACAGTATAAGGGTACCTCCAGTATACAGTATAAGGGGACCTCCAGTATACAGTGTAAGGGGTCTCCAGAATACAGTGTAAGAGGACCTCCAGTATACAGTGTAAGGGGACCTCCAGTATACAGTGTAAGGGTACCTCCAGTATACAGTATAAGGGGACCTCCAGTATACAGTGTAAGGGGTCTCCAGAATACAGTGTAAGGGGACCTCCAGTATACAGTATAAGGGGACCTCCAGTATACAGTATAAGGGGACCTCCAGTATACAGTATAAGGGGACCTCCAGTATACAGTATAAGGGTACCTCCAGTATACAGTATAAGGGGACCTCCAGTATACAGTGTAAGGGGTCTCCAGAATACAGTGTAAGAGGACCTCCAGTATACAGTGTAAGGGGTCTCCAGAATACAGTGTAAGAGGACCTCCAGTATACAGTGTAAGGGGACCTCCAGTATACAGTGTAAGGGTACCTCCAGTATACAGTATAAGGGGACCTCCAGTATACAGTGTAAGGGGTCTCCAGAATACAGTGTAAGGGGACCTCCAGTATACAGTATAAGGGGACCTCCAGTATACAGTATAAGGGGACCTCCAGTATACAGTATAAGGGGACCTCCAGTATACAGTGTAAGGGGACCTCCAGAATACAGTATAAGGGGACCTCCAGTATACAGTGTAAGGGGACCTCCATTATACAGTATAAGGGGACCTCCATTATACAGTATAAGGGGACCTCCATTATACAGTATAAGGGGACCTCCAGAATACAGTATAAGGGGACCTCCAGTATACAGTGTAAAGGGACCTCCAGAATACAGTGTAAGGGGACCTCCAGTATACAGTGTAAAGGGACCTCCAGAATACAGTGTAAGGGGACCTCCAGAATACAGTGTAAGGGGACCTCCAGAATACATTATAAGGGGACCTCCAGTATACAGTGTAAGGGGACCTCCAGTATACAGTGTAAGGGGACCTCCAGTATACAGTGTAAGGGGACCTCCAGTATACAGTATAAGGGGACCTCCAGTATACAGTGTAAGGGGACCTCCATTATACAGTATAAGGGGACCTCCATTATACAGTATAAAGGGACCTCCAGTATACAGTGTAAGGGGACCTCCAGTATACAGTGTAAGGGGACCTCCAGTATACAGTGTAAGGGGACCTCCAGTATACAGTGTAAGGGGACCTCCAGTATACAGTGTAAGGGGACCTCCAGTATACAGTGTAAGGGGACCTCCAGAATACAGTATAAGGGGACCTCCAGTATACAGTGTAAGGGGACCTCCAGTATACAGTGTAAGGGGACCTCCAGAATACAGTGTAAAGGGACCTCCAGTATACAGTGTAAGGGGAACTCCAGTATACAGTGTAAGGGGACCTCCAGAATACAGTGTAAGGGGACCTCCAGTATACAGTGTAAGGGGACCTCCAGTATACAGTGTAAGGGGACCTCCATTATACAGTATAAGGAGACCTCCATTATACAGTATAAGGGGACCTCCATTATACAGTATAAGGGGACCTCCATTATACAGTATAAGGGGACCTCCATTATACAGTATAAGGGGACCTCCAGTATACAGTGTAAGGGGACCTCCAGTATACAGTGTAAGGGGACATCCAGAATACAGTATAAGGGGACCTCCAGAATACAGTGTAAGGGGACCTCCAGAATACAGTGTAAGGGGACCTCCAGTATACAGTATAAGGGGACCTCCAGAATAAAGTATAAGGGGACCTCCAGTATACAGTATAAGGGAACCTCCAGTATACAGTATAAGGGGACCTCCAGTATACAGTGTAAGGGGACCTCCAGTATACAGTGTAAGGGGACCTCCAGAATACAGTATAAGGGGACCTCCAGAATACAGTATAAGGTGACCTCCAGTATACAGTGTAAGGGGACCTCCAGAATACAGTGTAAGGGGACCTCCAGAATACAGTATAAGGGGACCTCCAGTATACAGTGTAAGGGGACCTCCAGAATACAGTGTAAGGGGACCTCCAGTATACAGTGTAAGGGGACCTCCAGTATACAGTGTTAGGGGTCTCCAGAATACAGTATAAGGGGACCTCCAGTATACAGTGTTAGGGGTCCTCCAGTATACAGTGTAAGGGGACTCCAGTTTACAGTATAAGGGGACCTCCAGTATACAGTATAAGGGGACCTCCAGTATACAGTATAAGGGGACCTCCAGAATACAGTATAAGGGGGTCTCCAGTATACAGTGTAAGGGGACCTCCAGAATACAGTATAAGGGGACCTCCAGTATACAGTGTAAGGGGACCTCCAGTATACAGTATAAGGGGGTCTCCAGTATACAGTGTAAGGGGACCTCCAGTATACAGTATAAGGGGGTCTCCAGTATACAGTGTAAGGGGACCTCCAGAATACAGTATAAGGGGACCTCCAGTACACAGTGTAAGGGGACTTCCAGAATACAGTATAAGGGGACCTCCAGAATACAGTGTAAGGGGACCTCCAGTATACAGTACAGTGTAAGGGGACCTCCAGTATACAGTATAAGGGGACCTCCAGTATACAGTGTAAGGGGACCTCCAGTATACAGTATAAGGGGACCTCCAGTATACAGTGTAAGGGGACCTCCAGAATACAGTATAAGGGGACCTCCAGTATACAGTGTAAGGGGACCTCCATTATACAGTATAAGGGGACCTCCATTATACAGTATAAGGGGACCTCCAGAATACAGTATAAGGGGACCTCCAGTATACAGTGTAAAGGGACCTCCAGAATACAGTGTAAGGGGACCTCCAGAATACAGTGTAAGGGGACCTCCAGTATACAGTGTAAGGGGACCTCCATTATACAGTATAAGGGGACCTCCATTATACAGTATAAAGGGACCTCCAGTATACAGTGTAAGGGGACCTCCAGTATACAGTGTAAGGGGACCTCCAGTATACAGTGTAAGGGGACCTCCAGTATACAGTGTAAGGGGACCTCCAGTATACAGTGTAAGGGGACCTCCAGTATACAGTGTAAGGGGACCTCCAGTATACAGTATAAGGGGACCTCCAGAATACAGTATAAGGGGACCTCCAGTATACAGTGTAAGGGGACCTCCAGAATACAGTGTAAGGGGACCTCCAGTATACAGTGTAAGGGGACCTCCAGTATACAGTGTAAGGGGAACTCCAGTATACAGTGTAAGGGGACCTCCAGAATACAGTGTAAGGGGACCTCCAGTATACAGTGTAAGGGGACCTCCAGTATACAGTGTAAGGGGACCTCCATTATACAGTATAAGGAGACCTCCATTATACAGTATAAGGGGACCTCCATTATACAGTATAAGGGGACCTCCATTATACAGTATAATGGGACATCCATTATACAGTATAAGGGGACCTCCAGTATACAGTGTAAGGGGACCTCCAGTATACAGTGTAAGGGGACATCCAGAATACAGTATAAGGGGACCTCCAGAATACAGTGTAAGGGGACCTCCAGAATACAGTGTAAGGGGACCTCCAGTATACAGTATAAGGGGACCTCCAGAATACAGTATAAGGGGACCTCCAGTATACAGTATAAGGGAACCTCCAGTATACAGTATAAGGGGACCTCCAGTATACAGTGTAAGGGGACCTCCAGTATACAGTATAAGGGGACCTCCAGAATACAGTATAAGGGGACCTCCAGTATACAGTGTAAGGGGACCTCCAGAATACAGTGTAAGGGGACCTCCAGAATACAGTATAAGGGGACCTCCAGTATACAGTGTAAGGGGACCTCCAGAATACAGTGTAAGGGGACCTCCAGAATACAGTGTAAGGGGACCTCCAGTATACAGTATAAGGGGACATCCAGTTTACAGTGTAAGGGGACCTCCAGAATACAGTGTAAGGGGACCTCCAGTATACAGTGTAAGGGGACCTCCAGTATTCAGTGTAAGGGGACCTCCACAATACAGTGTAAGGGAACCTCCAGAATACAGTGTAAGGGGACCTCCAGTATACAGTATAAGGGGACCTCCAGAATACAGTGTAAGGGGACCTCCACAATACAGTGTAAGGGGACCTCCACAATACAGTGTAAGGGGACCTCCACAATACAGTGTAAGGGGACCTCCAGAATACAGTGTAAGGGGGTCTCCAGAATACAGTGTAAGGGGGTATGCAGAATACAGTGTAAGGGGGTCTGCAGAATACAGTGTATGGGGACCTCCAGTATACAGTGTAAGGGGACCTCCAGTATACAGTGTAAGGGGACCTCCAGAATACAGTATAAGGGTACCTCCAGTATACAGTACAGTGTAAGGGGACCTCCAGAATACAGTGTAAGGGGACCTCCAGAATACAGTATAAGGGGACCTCCAGTATACAGTGTAAGGGAACCTCCAGAATACAGTGTAAGGGGACCTCCAGAATACAGTGTAAGGGGACCTCCAGTATACAGTATAAGGGGACATCCAGTATACAGTGTAAGGGGACCTCCAGAATACAGTGTAAGGGGACCTCCAGTATACAGTGTAAGGGGACCTCCAGTATTCAGTGTAAGGGGACCTCCAGAATACAGTGTAAGGGGACCTCCAGTATACAGTGTAAGGGGACCTCCAGAATACAGTATAAGGGGACCTCCAGAATACAGTGTAAGGGGACCTCCACAATACGGTGTAAGGGGACCTCCACAATACAGTGTAAGGGGACCTCCACAATACAGTGTAAGGGGGTCTCCAGAATACAGTGTAAGGGGGTATGCAGAATACAGTGTAAGGGGGTCTGCAGAATACAGTGTAAGGGGGTCTCCAGAATACAGTGTAAGGGGGTCTCCAGAATACAGTATAAGGGGGTCTCCAAAATACAGTGTAAGGGGGTCTCCAGTACAGTGTAAGGGGACCTCCAGAATACAGTATAAGGGGACCTCCAGAATACAGTGTAAGGGGGTCTGCAGAATACAGTGTAAGGGGGTCTCCAGAATACAGTATAAGGGGGTCTCCAGAATACAGTGTAAGAGGTCTCCTGCATACAGTATAAGGGGACCTCCAGAACACAGTATAAGGGGGTATCCAGAACACAGAAGCGCTTTTTGCTCAATGTGTCTCTGACCCGTCTATATGCTCATACTTCAGGCACCACAGGGGTTAAGTGCCCGGTGGAGAGTACTTGGGGGAGGGTCACAAAACCGCTTCCCCTTTTCCCCAAGAATAACCTTCACGAGGCCCGGCCACGTGACACAGCCACGTGACACAGCCACGTGACACAGCCACAGAGAGCGAATGTGACAGCTCAGCAAACTGGGTACTAGAGATCTGAGAGCACAGTACACAGGTTTGTGGGGGTAATAGTCTGGCAGGATAGCGTTAACCCCTTCCTTGCCGTTGGGTTTAAAGGACGATGTTAATCGCCGCTTGGTTTGTTATTACATGAAGTCCTTAATTACCCCAATCTCCCCCCGTTCTGCAATTATTTGACAGAGGCAGCCCGGCTCCGGGGGTAAGTCCCTGTGTGACCCCTTCACTGGCAGTATTACTGCAGTGAGGGGTAACACCGGGCTGTATTACTGCAGTGAGAGGTAACCCAAGGCTGTATTACTGCAGGGAGGGGTAACACGGGGCTGTATTACTGCAGTGAGGGGTAACACAGGGCAGTATTACTTCAGTGAGGGGTAACACAGGGCTATATTACTGCAGTGAGGCTAACACGGGGCAGTATCACTGCAGGGAGGGGTAACACCGGGCTGTATTACTGCAGTGAGGGGTAACACAGGGCTGTATTACTGCAGTGAGGGGTAACACAGGGATGTATTACTGCAGGGAGGGGTAACACAGGCCTGTATTACTGCAGTGAGGGGTAACACAGGGCTGTATTACTGCAGTGAGGGGTAACACAGGGCTGTATTACTGCAGTGAGGGGTAACACAGGGCTATATTACTGCAGTGAGGGGTAACACAGGGCTATATTACTGCAGTGAGGGGTAACACAAGGCTGTATTACTGCAGTGAGGGGTAACACAGGGCTGTATTACTGCAGTGAGGGGTAACACAGGGCTGTATTACTGCAGTGAGGGGTAACACAGGGCTGTATTACTGCAGTGAGGGGTAACAGGGCTATATTACTGCAGTGAGGGTAACACGGGGCAGTATTACTGCAGTGAGAGGTAACACAGGGCTGTATTACTGCAGGGAGGGGTAACACAGGGCTGTATTATTGCAGTAAGAAGTAACACAGGGCTGTATTACTGCAGGGAGGGGTAACACAGGCCTGTATTACTGCAGTGAGGGGTAACACAGGGCTGTATTACTGCAGTGAGGGGTAACACAGGGCTGTATTACTGCAGTGAGGGGTAACACAGGGCTGCGTTACTGCAGTGAGGGGTAACACGGGGCTGCATTACTGCAGTGAGGGGTAACACAGGGCTGTATTACTGCAGTGAGGGGTAACACAGGGCTGTGTTACTGCAGTGAGGGGTAACACGGGGCTGTATTACTGCAGTGAGGGGTAACACAGGGCTGTATTACTGCAGTGAGGGGTAACACAGGGCTGTATTACTGCAGGGAGGGATAACACAGGGCTGTATCACTGCAGGGAGGGATAACACAGGGCTGTATCACTGCAGTGAGGGGTAACACAGGGCTGTATTACTGCAGTGAGGGGTAACACAGGGCTGTATTACTGCAGTGAGGGGTAACACAGGGCTGTGTTACTGCAGTGAGGGGTAACACAGGGCTGTATTACTGCGGTGAGGGGAAACACGGCGCTGTATCACTGCAGTGAGGGGAAACACAAGGCTGTATTACTGCAGTGAGGGGTAACACAGGGCTGTATTACTGCAGTGAGGGGTAACACAGGGGTTTATCACTGCAGTGAGATGTAACACAGGGCTGTATTACTGCAGTGAGGGGTAACACAGGGCTGTGTTACTGCAGTGAGGGGTAACACAGGGCTTTATCACTGCAGTGAGATGTAACACAGGGCTGTATTACTGCAGTGAGGGTAACACGGGGCTGTGTTATTGCAGTGAGGGGTAACACGGGGCTGTATTACTGCAGTGAGGGGTAACAAAGGGCTGTATCACTGCAGTGAGGGGTAACACAGACCTGTATCACTTCAGTGATGGGTAACACGGGGCTGTATCAGTGCAGTGAGGGGTAACACAGGGCTGTATTACTGCAGTGAGGGGTAACACAGGGCTGTATTACTGCAGTGAGGGGTAACACAGGGCTGTATTACTGCAGGGAGGGATAACACAGGGCTGAATCACTGCAGTGAGGGGTAACACAGGGCTGAATCACTGCAGTGAGGGGTAACACAGGGCTGTATTACTGCAGTGAGGGGTAACACCGGGCTGTATTACTGCAATGAGGAGAAGCACAGGGCTGTATTACTGCAGTGAGGGGTAACACAAGGCTCTATTACTGCAGTGAGGGGTAACACAGGGCTGTATTACTGCAGTGAGGGGTAACACAGGGCTGTATTACTGCAGTGAGGGGTAACACAGGGCTGTATTACTGCAGGGAGGGATAACACAGGGCTGAATCACTGCAGTGAGGGATAACACAGGGCTGAATCACTGCAGTGAGGGGTAACACAGGGCTGAATCACTGCAGTGAGGGGTAACACAGGGCTGAATCACTGCAGTGAGGGGTAACACAGGGCTGTATTACTGCAGTGAGGGGTAACACCGGGCTGTATTACTGCAATGAGGAGAAGCACAGGGCTGTATTACTGCAGTGAGGGGTAACACAAGGCTCTATTACTGCAGTGAGGGGTAACACAGGGCTGTATTACTGCAGTAAGGGGTAACACGAGGCTGTATCACTGCAGTGAGAGGTAACACAGGGCTGTATCACTGCAGTGAGGGGTAACAGAGGGCTGTATTACTGCATTGACGGATAACACAAGGCTGTATTACTGCAGTGAGGGGTAACACAGGGCTGTATTACTGCAGTGAGAGGTAACACAGGGCTTTATTACTGCAGTGAGGGGTAACACAGGGCTGTATCACTGCAGTGAGGGGTAACACAGGGCTGCGTTACTGCAGTGAGGGGTAACATGGGGCTGTGTTACTGCAGTGAGGGGTAACACAGGGCTGTATTACTGCAGTGAGGGGTAACACAGGGCTGTATCACTGCAGTGAGGGGTAACACAGGGCTGTATTACTGCAGCAGTGAGGGGTAACACGGGGCTGTATGACTGGAGTGAGGGGTAACACAGGGCTGTATTACTGCAGTGAGGGGTAACACAGGGCTGTATTACTGCAATGAGGAGAAGCACAGGGCTGTATTACTGCAGTGAGGGGTAACACCGGGCTGTATTACTGCAACGAGGAGAAGCACAGGGCTGTATTACTGCAGTGAGGGGTAACACAGGGCTGTATTACTGCAGTAAGGGGTAACACCAGGCTGTATCACTGCAGTGATGGGTAAAACAGGGCTTTATTACTGCACTGGGGGATAACAAGGGGCTGTATTACTGCAGTGAGGGGTAACACGGGGCTGTATCACTGCAGTAAGCGGTAACACGGGGCTGTATCACTGCAGTGAGGGGTAACACAGGGCTCTATCACTGCAGTGACGGGTAACACGAGGCTGTATCACTGCAGTGAGAGGTAACACGGGGCTGTATCACTGCAGTGACGGGTAACACAGGGCTGTATTACTGCAGTGAGGGGTAACACAGGGCTGTATTACTGCAGTGAGGAGTAGCACAGGGCTGTATCACTGCAGTGAGGGGTAACACAGGGCTGCATTACTGCAGTGAGGGGTAACACGGGGCTGTGTTACTGCAGTGAGGGGTAACACGGGGCTGTATTACTGCAGTGAGAGGTAACACAGGGCTGTATTACTGCAGTGAGGGGTAACACAGGGCTGTATTACTGCAGCAGTGAGGGGTAACACGGGGCTGTATGACTGCAGTGAGGGGTAACACAGGGCTGTATTACTGCAGTGAGGGGTAACACAGGGCTGTATTACTGCAGTGAGGGGTAACACAAGGCTGTATTACTGCAGTGAGGGGTAACACAAGGCTGTATTACTGCAGTGAGGGGTAACACAGGGCTGTATCACTGCAGTGAGGGGTAACAAAGGGCTGTATTTCTGCAGTGAGGGGTAACACCGGGCTGTATCACTGCAGTGAGGAGTAGCACAGGGCTGTATCACTGCAGGGAGGGGTAACACAGGGCTGTATTACTGCAGTGAGGAGTAGCACAGGGCTGTACCACTGCAGTGAGGGGTAACACAGTGCTGTAATACTGCAGTGAGGGTTAACACAGGGATGTATTACTGCAGTGAGGGGTAACACGGGGCTGTATTACTGCAGTGAGGGGTAACACAAGGCTATATTACTGCAGTGAGGGGTAACACAAGGCTGTATTACTGTAGTGAGGGGTAACACAAGGCTATATTACTGCAGTGAGGGGTAACACAAGGCTGTATTACTGTAGTGAGGGGTAACACAGGGCTGTATTACTGCAGTGAGGGTAACACAGGGCTGTATTACTGCAGTGAGAGGTAACACAGGGCTGTATTACTGCAGTGAGAAGTAGCACAGGGCTATATCACTGCAGTGAGGGGTAACACAGGGCTGTATTACTGCAGTGAGGGGTAACACAGGGCTGTATCACTGCAGTGAGGGGTAACACAGGGCTGTACTACTGCAGTAAGGAGTAGTACAGGGCTGTATTACTGCAGTGAGGGGTAACACCAGGCTGTATCACTGCAGTGAGGAGTAGCACAAGTCTGTATCACTGCAGGGAGGGGTAACACAGGGCTGTATTACTGCAGTGAGGAGTAGCACAAAGCTGTATCACTGCAGTGAGGGGTAACACGGGGCTGTATGACTGCAGTGAGAGGTAACACAGGGCTGTATTACTGCAGTGAGGGGTAACACAGGGCTGTATTACAGCAGGGAGGGGAAACACAGGGGTTTATTACTGTAGTGAGGGGTAACACAGGGCTGTATTACTGCAGTGAGGAGTAGCACAGGGCTGTATTACTGCAGTGAGGGGTAACAGGGCTGTATTACTGCACTGAGGGGTAACACAAGGCTGTATTACTGCAGTGAGGGGTAACACGGGGCTGTATGACTGCAGTGAGAGGTAACACAGGGCTGTATTACTGCAGTGATTGGTAACACGGGGCTGTATGACTGCAGTGAGAGGTAACACATGGCTATATTACTGCACTGAGGGGTAACACAAGGCTGTATCACTGCAGTGAGGGGTAACAGAGGGCTGTATCACTGCAGTAAGGGGTACAGTAACACAGGGCTGTATCACTGCAGTGAGGGGTAACACAGGGCTGTGTCACTGCAGTGAGGGGTAACATGGGGCTGTATTACTGCAGTGAGGGGTAACACAGGGCTTTATTACTGCAGTGAGGGGTAACATGGGCCTGTATCACTGTAGTGGAGGGGTAACACAGGGCTGTATTACTGCAGTGAGGAGTAGAACAGGGCTGTATCACTGCAGTGAGGGGTAACACAGGGCTGTAATACTGCAGTGAGGGGTAACACAGGGCTGTATTACTGCAGTGAGGAGTAGCACAGGGCTGTAGTACTGCAGTGAGGGGTAACACGGGGCTGTATCACTGCAGTGAGGGGTAACACGGCGCTGTATCACTGCAGTGAGGGGTAACACGGGGCTGTATCACTGCAGTGAGGGGTAACACGGGGCTGTATTACTGCAGTGAGGGGTAACACGGGGCTTTATTACTGCAGTGAGGGGTAACACAGGGCTGTATCACTGCAGTGAGGGGTAACACAGGGCTGTAATACTGCAGTGAGGGGTAACACAGGGCTGTATTACTGCAGTGAGGAGTAGCACAGGGCTGTATTACTGCAATGAGGGGTAACACAGGGCTGTAATACTGCAGTGAGGGGTAACACAGGGCTGTATTACTGCAGTGAGGAGTAGCACAGGGCTGTATTACTGCAGTGAGGGGTAACACAGGGCTGTATTACTGCAGTGAGGGGTAACACAGGGCTGTATCACTGCAGTGAGGGGTAACAGGGCTGTATTAGTGCAGTGAGGGGTAACACAGGGCTATATTACTGCAGTGAGGGGTAACACCGGGCTGTATCACTGCAGTGAGGAGTAGCACAGGGCTGTATCACTGCAGTGAGGGGTAACACGGGGCTGTATTACTGCAGTGAGAGATAACACGGGGCTGTATTACTGCAGTGAGGGGTAACACAGGGCTGTGTTACTGCAGTGAGGGGTAACATGGGGCTGTATTACTGCAGTGAGGGGTAACACAAGGCTGTATTACTGCAGTGAGGGGTAACACAGTGCTGTATTACTGCAGTGAGGGGTAACACAGGGCTGTATCACTGCAGTCAGTGGTAACACAGGGGTTTATTACTGCAGTGAGGGGTAACACAGGGCTGTATTACTGCAGTGAGGAGTAGCACAGGGCTGTAGTACTGCAGTGAGGGGTAACACGGGGCTGTATCACTGCAGTGAGGGGTAACACGGCGCTGTATCACTGCAGTGTGGGGTAACACGGGGCTGTATCACTGCAGTGAGGGGTAACACGGGGCTGTATTACTGCAGTGAGGGGTAACACAGGGCTTTATTACTGCAGTGAGGGGTAACACAGGGCTGTATTACTGCAGTGAGGAGTAGCACAGGGCTGTATCACTGCAGTGAGGGGTAACACAGGGCTGTAATACTGCAGTGAGGGGTAACACAGGGCTGTATTACTGCAGTGAGGAGTAGCACAGGGCTGTATTACTGCAATGAGGGGTAACACAGGGCTGTAATACTGCAGTGAGGGGTAACACAGGGCTGTATTACTGCAGTGAGGAGTAGCACAGGGCTGTATTACTGCAGTGAGGGGTAACACAGGGCTGTATTACTGCAGTGAGGGGTAACACAGGGCTGTATCACTGCAGTGAGGGGTAACAGGGCTGTATTAGTGCAGTGAGGGGTAACACAGGGCTATATTACTGCAGTGAGGGGTAACACCGGGCTGTATCACTGCAGTGAGGAGTAGCACAGGGCTGTATCACTGCAGTGAGAGATAACACAGGGCTGTATTACTGCAGTGAGGGGTAACACAGGGCTGTGTTACTGCAGTGAGGGGTAACATGGGGCTGTATTACTGCAGTGAGGGGTAACAGAGCTGTATTACTGCAGTGAGGGGTAACACAAGGCTGTATTACTGCAGTGAGGGGTAACACAGTGCTGTATTACTGCAGTGAGGGGTAACACAGGGCTGTATCACTGCAGTCAGAGGTAACACAGGGGTTTATTACTGCAGTGAGGGGTAACACAGGGCTGTATTACTGCAGTGAGGGGTAACACAGGGCAGTATTACTGCAGTGATGGGTAACACAGGGCTGTATTACTGCATTGATGGGTAACACGGGCTGTATCTCTGCAGTGAGAGGTAACACAGGGCTGTATTACTGCAGTGAGGGGTAACACAGGGCTGTATTACTGCAGTGAGGAGTAGCACAGGGCTGTATTACTGCAATGAGGGGTAACACAGGGCTGTAATACTGCAGTGAGGGGTAACACAGGGCTGTATTACTGCAGTGAGGAGTAGCACAGGGCTGTATTACTGCAGTGAGGGGTAACACAGGGCTGTATTACTGCAGTGAGGGGTAACACAGGGCTGTATCACTGCAGTGAGGGGTAACAGGGCTGTATTAGTGCAGTGAGGGGTAACACAGGGCTATATTACTGCAGTGAGGGGTAACACCGGGCTGTATCACTGCAGTGAGGAGTAGCACAGGGCTGTATCACTGCAGTGAGGGGTAACACGGGGCTGTATTACTGCAGTGAGAGATAACACGGGGCTGTATTACTGCAGTGAGGGGTAACACGGGGCTGTGTTACTGCAGTGAGGGGTAACATGGGGCTGTATTACTGCAGTGAGGGGTAACACAAGGCTGTATTACTGCAGTGAGGGGTAACACAAGGCTGTATTACTGCAGTGAGGGGTAACACAGGGCTGTATCACTGCAGTCAGTGGTAACACAGGGGTTTATTACTGCAGTGAGGGGTAACACAGGGCTGTATTACTGCAGTGAGGAGTAGCACAGGGCTGTAGTACTGCAGTGAGGGGTAACACGGGGCTGTATCACTGCAGTGAGGGGTAACACGGCGCTGTATCACTGCAGTGTGGGGTAACACGGGGCTGTATCACTGCAGTGAGGGGTAACACGGGGCTGTATTACTGCAGTGAGGGGTAACACAGGGCTTTATTACTGCAGTGAGGGGTAACACAGGGCTGTATTACTGCAGTGAGGAGTAGCACAGGGCTGTATCACTGCAGTGAGGGGTAACACAGGGCTGTAATACTGCAGTGAGGGGTAACACAGGGCTGTATTACTGCAGTGAGGAGTAGCACAGGGCTGTATTACTGCAATGAGGGGTAACACAGGGCTGTAATACTGCAGTGAGGGGTAACACAGGGCTGTATTACTGCAGTGAGGAGTAGCACAGGGCTGTATTACTGCAGTGAGGGGTAACACAGGGCTGTATTACTGCAGTGAGGGGTAACACAGGGCTGTATCACTGCAGTGAGGGGTAACAGGGCTGTATTAGTGCAGTGAGGGGTAACACAGGGCTATATTACTGCAGTGAGGGGTAACACCGGGCTGTATCACTGCAGTGAGGAGTAGCACAGGGCTGTATCACTGCAGTGAGAGATAACACAGGGCTGTATTACTGCAGTGAGGGGTAACACAGGGCTGTGTTACTGCAGTGAGGGGTAACATGGGGCTGTATTACTGCAGTGAGGGGTAACAGAGCTGTATTACTGCAGTGAGGGGTAACACAAGGCTGTATTACTGCAGTGAGGGGTAACACAGTGCTGTATTACTGCAGTGAGGGGTAACACAGGGCTGTATCACTGCAGTCAGAGGTAACACAGGGGTTTATTACTGCAGTGAGGGGTAACACAGGGCTGTATTACTGCAGTGAGGGGTAACACGGGGCAGTATTACTGCAGTGATGGGTAACACAGGGCTGTATTACTGCATTGATGGGTAACACGGGCTGTATCTCTGCAGTGAGAGGTAACACAGGGCTGTATTACTGCAGTGAGGGGTAACACAGGGCTGTATTACTGCAGTGAGGGGTAACACGGGGCAGTATTACTGCAGTGAGGGGTAACACAGGGCTGTATTACTGCAGTGAGGGGTAACACAGGGCTGTATTACTGCAGTGAGGGGTAACACGGGGCAGTATTACTGCAGTGAGGGGTTACACAGGGCTTTATTACTGCACTGAGGGGTAACACAGAGCTGTATCACTGCAGTGAGGGGTAACACAAGGCTGTATTACTGCAGTGAGGGGTAACACAGGGCTGTATTACTGCAGTGAGGGGTAACACAGAGCTGTATCACTGCAGTGAGGGGTAACACAAGGCTGTATTACTGCAGTGAGGGGTAACACAGGGCTGTATTACTGCAGTGAGGGGTAACATGGGGCTGTTTCACTGCAGTGAGGGGTAACACAGGGCTGTATTACTGCAGTGAGGGGTAACACAGAGCTGTATCACTGCAGTGAGGGGTAACACAAGGCTGTATCACTGCAGTGAGGGGTAACACAGAGCTGTATCACTGCAGTGAGGGGTAACACAAGGCTGTATTTCTGCAGTGAGGGGTAACACAGGGCTGTATTACTGCAGTGAGGGGTAACACAGAGCTGTATCACTGCAGTGAGGGGTAACAGGGCTGTATTAGTGCAGTGAGGGGTAACACAGGGCTATATTACTGCAGTGAGGGGTAACACCGGGCTGTATCACTGCAGTGAGGAGTAGCACAGGGCTGTATCACTGCAGTGAGGGGTAACACGGGGCTGTATTACTGCAGTGAGAGATAACACAGGGCTGTATTACTGCAGTGAGGGGTAACACAGGGCTGTGTTACTGCAGTGAGGGGTAACATGGGGCTGTATTACTGCAGTGAGGGGTAACAGAGCTGTATTACTGCAGTGAGGGGTAACACAAGGCTGTATTACTGCAGTGAGGGGTAACACAGTGCTGTATTACTGCAGTGAGGGGTAACACAGGGCTGTATCACTGCAGTCAGAGGTAACACAGGGGTTTATTACTGCAGTGAGGGGTAACACGGGGCAGTATTACTGCAGTGAGGGGTAACACGGGGCTGTATTACTGCAGTGAGGGGTAACACAGGGCTGTATTACTGCAGTGAGGGGTAACAGGGCTGTATTAGTGCAGTGAGGGGTAACACAGGGCTATATTACTGCAGTGAGGGGTAACACCGGGCTGTATCACTGCAGTGAGGAGTAGCACAGGGCTGTATCACTGCAGTGAGAGATAACACAGGGCTGTATTACTGCAGTGAGGGGTAACACAGGGCTGTATCACTGCAGTGAGGGGTAACACAGGGCTGTATTACTGCAGTGAGGGGTAACACAGAGCTGTATCACTGCAGTGAGGGGTAACACAAGGCTGTATTACTGCAGTGAGGGGTAACACAGCTGTATCACTGCAGTGAGGGGTAACACAAGGCTGTATTACTGCAGTGAGGGGTAACACAGGGCTGTATTACTGCAGTGAGGGGTAACACAGAGCTGTATCACTGCAGTGAGGGGTAACACAGGGCTGTATCACTGCAGTGAGGGGTAACACAGAGCTGTATCACTGCAGTGAGGGGTAACACAAGGCTGTATTACTGCAGTGAGGGGTAACACAGGGCTGTATTACTGCAGTGAGGGGTAACACGGGGCTGTATCACTGCAGTGAGGGGTAACACAGGGCTGTATTACTGCAGTGAGGGGTAACACAAGGCTGTATTACTGCAGTGAGGGGTAACACAGGGCTATATTACTGCAGTGAGGGGTAACACGGGGCTGTATTACTGCAGTGAGGGGTAACACAGGGCTGTATTACTGCAGTGAGGGGTAACACAGGGCTGTATTACTGCAGTGAGGGGTAACAGGGCTGTATTAGTGCAGTGAGGGGTAACACAGGGCTGTATTACTGCAGTGAGGGGTAACACAGGGCTGTATTACTGCAGTGAGGGGTAACAGCACAGGTTCAATGTCAGTACCATGTGAATATAAAGACGTGACATCACATAAAATGCTATGTTTATTTATATATAATAAATATAATTTTTCATATGTAACAGAAACCCCCTCCCTACCTCCCCCCTTAACTCCACCAACCCCCACCCACACGAACACCCCAAAATATACAAACATTATATACACTTATACACACACCTGCACATGGGAACGCAGCAGGGAGAGGTTAACCTCTGTAATGCTGGAATGGCCAGCGACACATTTCACACACGGACGCCCATTACTAACCCCCCAGGAACGTGCTCCTCGGCCTGAAGCTCCGTAATCCTTATACTGCCAGCTGTGCATTACATACACGTCTTTTTACACCAACCTGGAGATTTATACTAAGAAACAGCACCACAAAAACAACACCAGATTTATCAAATAAAAGGAATCCCACTGAAGGCAATTGGGGGGGTTTCTGTTTATAAATCTGGTGCTGTTCTTCTGCCACCGAGAGACTTTGGTAAATAATCCCCTATGTATGAAGGCAAACGTAGTGCAGTTCTGGGGCAAAATGTTTTTAGCAGCTGTGTCAAAGAAAAAGATCCTGTTTGTTTCAAGGGGAGTTTCTGGGATCCACTGGATCAGGGTTTTCTTAGCCCAGAGCTGCACTTTCCCCCCGATACAGAACCCTGTAAGTATCCTTTCCTCCCCCATCTGTACCAAATAAAAGATACACGGAGTCTCACACCAGTGGGGCCGTTTCCGGGGCAAACCAGCTCTGGTTTCATCGCTACACACAGAGTGGAAGTAAGGCGGGACGTGGCACATCCCACGGTGATATGCGCATCTAATGCCTCTTCCCACGCCAGATAACCTCTTTATTACACGCCAATGTACGTGGGGGGGGGGGGGGGGTGAGGGGGGTTCCCAGCGCAGTACTGTCACCAGCAGACGTGTTCTCTGTCAGGGGTGACCAACTGACCAACTCCAGCCCTCAAGGGCCACCGACGGGGCAGGTATTCAGGATATCACTGGTTCAGCACAGGTGGCTCAATTAGTGGCTCTGTCTCCGACTACAGCGCCTGTGCTGAAGCAGGGATATCGTGAAAACCTGCCCTGTTGGTGGCCCTTGAAGACTGGAGTTGTTCAGATCTGGTCTATGTGATTCTTCAAATCAGAAATCTCCCGGGACACAGAGGTGGATCACAAAACCTGCCCCACGCACTGTCTGGATCACTTTAGCCGTGACACAATGTAGATCCCATCATATTTTGTTGGGAGGCGCGAGACCCCAATCAGCGTTTAGACACTGACACTTCCGATTGAAAAACTCCAGGCTTTACGGGATGTTAAAATGGCTGCCAATCGTCAATGACAGGTAAAACCTCCGCCCCCCCCCCCCCCAGAAAAGCGTCTCTGCAATGCCTCCGATTACAGACTCGCCTGCAGGGGAGATGCCGGCGGCCATTTTCCAGAACCTGGAGGGGGAAGGGGCCTGTGAGAAACGACCAGGGCAGGACCCCTCTGAGAACAAATGTGGGGGTGTTATGCCTGTGACCCCGTCAGACCGGCCTGTAACGCTTAGTACAGACGCAGTATTTGGACATATCCTGCAGTCCGCTCACAATCCTGCAGGGGGAGCTGCAGAGCTCAGTGACATCAGACGCTTGGTTGGTCGGTAGGACAGCCACTCCCATTCTGACAACATTGCCAGCTCCTGTCTCCATTGGTTGGGCGATCCAGGTAATGCTCTGTGATTGGCTCAGAAAGCCCACCAGACCCGTTTCCATTGGGTGGTGGAAAAAGGCACTGATTGGTTGTTGTACTGCTTGGGGCTTTATGATTGGCCAGCGGGTAGATAACTTGGTATCTCTGTCATTCACACTTCAACCATTAACCCCTGCACTGCTCTGCGTGTTTCTTTAGAATGAATGTGATTCCTGGTTATAAAGCGCTGCCGGTATCCGCCGGACGGAATAAAGGAACGCGCTCGCAGCCGGACGGAATAAAGGAACGCGCTCGCAGCCGGACGGAATAAAGGAACGCGCTCGCAGCCGGACGGAATAAAGGAACGCGCTCGCAGCCGGACGGAATAAAGGAACGCGCTCGCAGCCGGACGGAATAAAGGAACGCGCTCACAGCCGGACGGAATAAAGGAACGCGCTCGCAGCCGGACGGAATAAAGGAACGCGCTCGCAGCCGGACGGAATAAAGGAACGCGCTCGCAGCCGGACGGAATAAAGGAACGCGCTCGCAGCCGGACTCTGTGTTTGCTGGTGTTGGATATACCGAGCCGGTATAGTTCTCCCTTGTTCAGCGCTGCGTATACCAGCGGCCGTCTATAATAAAACATAAGGACGCCGCCATCCCCACTCATATAATCGCCGGTTCTTGAGCTATCGTGGGTTAAACGGGTCCTTCGTGGAGGGTAAGTAACTCCTGAAGTGCTCACCGTCTCAGATCAGGAGAGAGAACCCGCTGCTCACTAAAATAACGCCATAATGTTAGCGATATAAGTCTGGGGGAGTATCTCCCACATGTCCTGTCCCACGGACTTATAGAGGTCTCGTTCTCCCCTCTCTCTCTCACGTCTCTCTCTCCATCAGAGGCGGCCAACTCCAGTCCTCAAGGGCCCCTAACAGGTCAGGTTTTCAGGATATCCCTGCTTCAGCACAGGTAGCTCCAGTGGTTCAGTCTTTGACTGAGTCACCTGTGCTGAAGCAGGGATATCCTGAAACCTGGCATGTTGGTGGCCCCTGAGCACTGCAGTTGGCCACCCCTGCTGTACATTGGGTCCCCGTCTTGCTCCCCCTGACTCCGTTCTCGCCGCCTTGGCGCAGATCACACGGCGTCTTGGCGTTAGTAGCGGGCGTTTTCCTCCGCGGCAGTGACCATGACGTCCATCCAGATCCTCATGGCCTCGGGGGTTGGCGCCACCATGCAGAAGAGACGCTCAAATGTCTTTAAGCAGAAGGTCAGCTTGTGGTGGGGGCTCTGGGAATGCAAAGCACGCATGGTCATTCTCACTGCGCCGCGCTGCCCCGCGCTCTTGCTGCGCCCTTGCACTTTCACTGCGCCGCGCTGCACCTCACTGCGCCGCGCGGCACTTTCACGGCGCCGCGCTGCACTTTCACTGCGCCGCGCCTCACTGCACCGAGCTGCGCCTCACTGCGCCTGCGCTGCACTTTCACTGCGCCGCGCTGCACTTTCACTGCGCCACGCCTTGCTGCGCCTCACTGCACCGAGCTGCGCCTCACTGCGCCTGCGCTGCACTTTCACTGCGCCGCGCTGCAATTTCACTGCGCCGCGCTGCACCTCACTGCGCCGTGCTGCACCTCACTGCGCCGCGCGGCACTTTCACTGCGCCACGCCTCGCTGCGCCTTGCTGCGCCTCACTGCGCCTGCGCTGCACTTTCACTGCGCCGCGCTGTGCCTCACTGCACCTCACTGCGCCTGCGCTGCACCTCACTGCGCCTGCGCTGCACCTCACTGCGCTTGCGCTGCACCTCACTGCGCCGCGCTGCACCTCACTGCGCCGCGCGGCACTTTCACTGCGCCACGCCTCGCTGCGCCTTGCTGCGCCTCACTGCGCCTGCGCTGCACTTTCACTGCGCCGCGCTGTGCCTCACTGCACCTCACTGCGCCTGCGCTGCGCCTGCGCTGCACCTCACTGCGCCTGCGCTGCACCTCACTGCGCTTGCGCTGCACCTCACTGCGCCGCGCTGCACCTCACTGCGCCGCGCTGCACCTCACTGCGCCGCTCTGCACCTCACTGCGCCTGCGCTGCACCTCACTGCGCCACTCTGCGCCTCACTGCGCCACTCTGCACCTCACTGCGCCGCGCTGCGCCTCACTGCGCCGCGCTGCACCTCACTGCGCCGCGCGGCACTTTCACGGCGCCGCGCTGCACTTTCACTGCGCCGCGCCTCGCTGCGCCGCGCTGCGCCGCGCGGCACTTTCACTGCGCCGCGCTGCAATTTCGCTGCGCCACGCCTCGCTGCGCCTCACTGCGCCTGCGCTGCACTTTCACTGCGCCGCGCTGCAATTTCACTGCGCCGCGCTGCACCTCACTGCGCCGTGCTGCACCTCACTGCGCCGCGCGGCACTTTCACTGCGCCACGCCTCGCTGCGCCTGCGCTGCACTTTCACTGCGCCGCGCTGTGCCTCACTGCACCTCACTGCGCCTGCGCTGCACCTCACTGCGCCGCTCTGCACCTCACTGCGCCACACTGCACCTCACTGCGCCACTCTGCACCTCACTGCGCCGCGCTGCGCCTCACTGTGCCGCGCTGCACCTCACTGCGCCTCGCTGCGCCTCGCTGCGCCTCACTGCGCCGCGCTGCACCTCACTGCGCCACACTGCGCCTCACTGCGCCGCGCTGCACCTCACTGCGCCGCGCTGCACCTCGCTGCGCCGCGCTGCAATTTCGCTGCGCCGGCACTTTCACGGTGCCGCGCTGCACTTTCACTGCGCCACGCCTTGCTGCGCCTCACTGCACCGAGCTGCGCCTCACTGCGCCTGCGCTGCACTTTCACTGCGCCGCGCTGCACTTTCACTGCGCCGCGCTGCACTTTCACTGCGCCGCGCTGCACCTCACTGCGCCGCGCTGTGCCTCACTGCACCTCACTGCGCCTGCGCTGCGCCTGCGCTGCACCTCACTGCGCCTGCGCTGCACCTCACTGCGCTTGCGCTGCACCTCGCTGCGCCGCGCTGCACCTCACTGCGCCACGCTGCACCTCACTGCGCCGCGCTGCGCCTCGCTGCGCCTCGCTGCGCCGCGCTGCACCTCACTGCGCCACGCTGCACCTCACTGCGCCGCGCTGCACCTCACTGCGCCGCGCTGCACCTCACTGCGCCGCGCTGCACCTCACTGCACCACGCTGCACCTCACTGCGCCACGCTGCACCTCACTGCGCCGCGCTGCACCTCACTGCGCTTTAACTCTTTCTTTCCCAGGCACCGGCTCAGCCACGGTTACCTTGAAAGCGCTCCGCAGGTGATCATAATATACTTCCTCAATGGCCTGGAAATAGATCACACCCTTTAGCTTCTGCTCCTCCTTATCTGCAGGGGAGAGGGAGAGAGGGAGAGAGGGAGTGAGAGAGGGAGAGAGGGAGAGATAGTGAGAGTGTGAGTGAGTGAGTGAGTGAGTAAGAGAGTGAGAGAGAGTGCGAGAGTGAAAGATAGAGTGAAAGATAGAGTGAGAGAGAGTGAGTGATAGTGCGGATGAGTGAGTGAGTGATAGTGAGAGAGCGAGAGAGTGTGAGTCAGTGAGTAAGGGAGTGAGTAAGAGAGTAAGACAGTGAGTGAGTGAGAGAGAAAGTCAGTGACAGGGAAACAGAGAAAGGAGAGGGGGGAGAGTGTGTGAGAGACAGGGAGAGAAGAGAGTAAAATGAGAGATAGGGAGAGAGAGAGAGACAGGGAAAGAGAGACAGGGAGAGATTACAGAACAAGACTAACTGAGGCAGAGAAAGTGACAGAGAGTGTGTGTTAGACTAGAGAAAGAGAAGGAAAGATAAGCTGATTAAAAGTGTAGTGAGAGAGAGAGAGAGAGAGAGACACAGACACAGACAGAGAGACAGAGAGAGAGATAAAGAGAGACAAAAAGGAGAGAGAGAGAGAGAGAGAGATAAAGAGAAACAAAAAGGAGAGAGAGAGAGAGAGAGAGAGATAAAGAGAAACAAAAAGGAGAGAGAGAGAGAGAGAGAGAGATAAAGAGAGACAAAAAGGACAGATAAAGAGAGAGAGAGACAGAGAGAGACAGAGAGAGAGAGAGAGAGAGAGAGAGAGAGAGAGAGAGAGAGAGCGAGGGAGAGAGAATGGGAGAGAGAGAATGGGAGAGAGAGAGGGAGAGGGAGAAAGAGAATGGGAGAGAGAGAGAGCGAGAATGAATAGTGGCTGTGGGATATGGAAAACAAGACAGATAGATAAGTAAATGTAGGGATAAAACATATACAGAGAGGTACAAATGAATACAGACAGATACCCGAGAAATATGCCAGGTACCCGAGTAATATGCCAGGTACCTGAGTAATATGCCAGGAACCTGAGTAATATGCCAGATACCTGAGTAATATACCAGATACCTGAGTAATATGCCAAATACCTGAGTAATATGCCAGGTACCTGAGTAATATGCCAGGTACCTGAGTAATATGCCAGGTACCTGAGTAATATGCCAGGTACCTGAGTAATATGCCAGGTACCTGAGTAATATGCCAGGTACCTGAGTAATATGCCAGGTACCTGGGTAATATACCAGATACCTGAGTAATATGCCAGGTACCTGAGTAATATACCAGATACCTGAGTAATATGGCAGGTACCTGAGTAATATGGCAGGTACCTGAGTAATATGGCAGGTACCTGAGTAATATGGCAGGTACCGGAGTAATATGCCAGGTACCAGAGTAATATGCCAGGTACCAGAGTAATATAACAGATACCCGAGTAATATGCCAGGTACCCGAGTAATATGCCAGGTACCCGAGTAATATGCCAGGTCCCTGAGTAATATGCCAGGTCCCTGAGTAATATGCCAGGTACCTGAGTAATATGCCAGGTACCTGAGTAATATGCCAGGTACCTGAGTAATATGCCAGGTACCTGAGTAATATGCCAGGAACCTGAGTAATATGCCAGGAACCTGAGTAATATGCCAGGTACCTGAGTAATATGGCAGGTACCGGAGTAATATGCCAGATACCTGAGTAATATGCCAGGTACCTGAGTAATATGCCAGGTACCTGGGTAATATACCAGATACCTGAGTAATATGCCAGGTACCTGAGTAATATACCAGATACCTGAGTAATATGCCAGGTACCAGAGTAATATGGCAGGTACCTGAGTAATTTTGGCAGGTACCTGAGTAATATGCCAGGTACCTGAGTAATATGCCAGGTACCTGAGTAATATGGCAGGTACCTGAGTAATTTTGGCAGGTACCTGAGTAATATGCCAGGTACCTAAGTAATATGCCAGGTACCTGAGTAATATGCCAGGTACCAGAGTAATATGGCAGGTACCAGAGTAATATGCCAGGTACCTGAGTAATATGCCAGGTACCTGAGTAATATGCCAGGTCCCTGAGTAATATGCCAGGTCCCTGAGTAATATGCCAGGTCCCTGAGTAATATGCCAGGTAGCTGAGTAATATGCCAGGTACCTGAGTAATATGCCAGGTACCTGAGTAGTACCTGAGTAATATGCCAGGTACCTGAGTAATATGCCAGGTACCTGAGTAATATGCCAGGAACCTGAGTAATATGCCAGGTACCTGAGTAATATGCCAGGTACCTGAGTAATATGCCAGATACCTGAGTAATATGCCAGGTACCTGAGTAATATGCCAGGTACCTGGGTAATATACCAGATACCTGAGTAATATGCCAGGTACCTGAGTAATATACCAGATACCTGAGTAATATGCCAGGTACCAGAGTAATATGGCAGGTACCTGAGTAATTTTGTCAGGTACCTGAGTAATATGCCAGGTACCTGAGTAATATGCCAGGTACCTGAGTAATATGGCAGGTACCTGAGTAATTTTGGCAGGTACCTGAGTAATATGCCAGGTACCTAAGTAATATGCCAGGTACCAGAGTAATATGGCAGGTACCAGAGTAATATGCCAGGTACCTGAGTAATATGCCAGGTACCTGAGTAATATGCCAGGTACCTGAGTAATATGCCAGGTCCCTGAGTAATATGCCAGGTCCTTGAGTAATATGCCAGGTAGCTGAGTAATATGCCAGGTACCTGAGTAATATGCCAGGTACCTGAGTAATATGCCAGGTACCTGAGTAATATGCCAGGAACCTGAGTAATATGCCAGGTACCTGAGTAATATGCCAGGTACCTGAGTAATATGCCAGGTACCTGAGTAATATGCCAGGTACCTGAGTAATATGGCAGGTACCTGAGTAATATGGCAGGTACCTGAGTAATATGCCAGGTACCTGGGTAATATGCCAGGTACCTGAGTAATATGCCAGGTACCTGAGTAATATACCAGATACCTGAGTAATATGCCAGGTACCTGAGTAATATGCCAGGTACCTGAGTAATATGCCAGGTACCTGAGTAATATGCCAGGTACCTGAGTAATATGTCAGGTACCTGAGTAATATGTCAGGTACCTGAGTAATATGCCAGGTACCTGAGTAATATGCCAGGTACGTGAGTAATATGCCAGGTACCTGGGTAATATGGCAGGTACCTGGGTAATATGCCAGGTACCTGAGTAATATGCCAGGTACCTGAGTAATATGCCAGGTACCTGAGTAATATGCCAGGTACCTGAGTAATATGCCAGGTACCTGAGTAATATGCCAGGTACCTGAGTAATATGGTAGGTACCTGAGTAATATGCCAAATACCTGAGTAATATGCCAGGTACCTGAGTTATATGCCAGGTACCTGAGTAATATGCCAGGAACCTGAGTAATATGCCAGATACCTGAGTAATATACCAGATACCTGAGTAATATGCCAAATACCTGAGTAATATGCCAGGTACCTGAGTAATATGCCAGGTACCTGAGTAATATGCCAGGTACCTGAGTAATATGCCAGGTACCTGAGTAATATGCCAGGTACCTGAGTAATATGCCAGGTACCTGGGTAATATACCAGATACCTGAGTAATATGCCAGGTACCTGAGTAATATACCAGATACCTGAGTAATATGGCAGGTACCTGAGTAATATGGCAGGTACCTGAGTAATATGGCAGGTACCTGAGTAATATGGCAGGTACCGGAGTAATATGCCAGGTACCAGAGTAATATGCCAGGTACCAGAGTAATATAACAGATACCCGAGTAATATGCCAGGTACCCGAGTAATATGCCAGGTACCCGAGTAATATGCCAGGTCCCTGAGTAATATGCCAGGTCCCTGAGTAATATGCCAGGTACCTGAGTAATATGCCAGGTACCTGAGTAATATGCCAGGTACCTGAGTAATATGCCAGGTACCTGAGTAATATGCCAGGAACCTGAGTAATATGCCAGGAACCTGAGTAATATGCCAGGTACCTGAGTAATATGGCAGGTACCGGAGTAATATGCCAGATACCTGAGTAATATGCCAGGTACCTGAGTAATATGCCAGGTACCTGGGTAATATACCAGATACCTGAGTAATATGCCAGGTACCTGAGTAATATACCAGATACCTGAGTAATATGCCAGGTACCAGAGTAATATGGCAGGTACCTGAGTAATTTTGGCAGGTACCTGAGTAATATGCCAGGTACCTGAGTAATATGCCAGGTACCTGAGTAATATGGCAGGTACCTGAGTAATTTTGGCAGGTACCTGAGTAATATGCCAGGTACCTAAGTAATATGCCAGGTACCTGAGTAATATGCCAGGTACCAGAGTAATATGGCAGGTACCAGAGTAATATGCCAGGTACCTGAGTAATATGCCAGGTACCTGAGTAATATGCCAGGTCCCTGAGTAATATGCCAGGTCCCTGAGTAATATGCCAGGTCCCTGAGTAATATGCCAGGTAGCTGAGTAATATGCCAGGTATCTGAGTAATATGCCAGGTACCTGAGTAGTACCTGAGTAATATGCCAGGTACCTGAGTAATATGCCAGGTACCTGAGTAATATGCCAGGAACCTGAGTAATATGCCAGGTACCTGAGTAATATGGCAGGTACCTGAGTAATATGCCAGATACCTGAGTAATATGCCAGGTACCTGAGTAATATGCCAGGTACCTGGGTAATATACCAGATACCTGAGTAATATGCCAGGTACCTGAGTAATATACCAGATACCTGAGTAATATGCCAGGTACCAGAGTAATATGGCAGGTACCTGAGTAATTTTGTCAGGTACCTGAGTAATATGCCAGGTACCTGAGTAATATGCCAGGTACCTGAGTAATATGGCAGGTACCTGAGTAATTTTGGCAGGTACCTGAGTAATATGCCAGGTACCTAAGTAATATGCCAGGTACCAGAGTAATATGGCAGGTACCAGAGTAATATGCCAGGTACCTGAGTAATATGCCAGGTACCTGAGTAATATGCCAGGTACCTGAGTAATATGCCAGGTCCCTGAGTAATATGCCAGGTCCTTGAGTAATATGCCAGGTAGCTGAGTAATATGCCAGGTACCTGAGTAATATGCCAGGTACCTGAGTAATATGCCAGGTACCTGAGTAATATGCCAGGAACCTGAGTAATATGCCAGGTACCTGAGTAATATGCCAGGTACCTGAGTAATATGCCAGGTACCTGAGTAATATGCCAGGTACCTGAGTAATATGGCAGGTACCTGAGTAATATGGCAGGTACCTGAGTAATATGGCAGGTACCTGAGTAATATGCCAAGGTACCTGGGTAATATGCCAGGTACCTGAGTAATATGCCAGGTACCTGAGTAATATGCCAGGTACCTGAGTAATATACCAGATACCTGAGTAATATGCCAGGTACCTGAGTAATATGCCAGGTACCTGAGTAATATGCCAGGTACCTGAGTAATATGCCAGGTACCTGAGTAATATGTCAGGTACCTGAGTAATATGTCAGGTACCTGAGTAATATGCCAGGTACCTGAGTAATATGCCAGGTACGTGAGTAATATGCCAGGTACCTGGGTAATATGGCAGGTACCTGGGTAATATGCCAGGTACCTGAGTAATATGCCAGGTACCTGAGTAATATGCCAGGTACCTGAGTAATATGCCAGGTACCTGAGTAATATGCCAGGTACCTGAGTAATATGCCAGGTACCTGAGTAATATGGTAGGTACCTGAGTAATATGCCAAATACCTGAGTAATATGCCAGGTACCTGAGTTATATGCCAGGTACCTGAGTAATATGCCAGGTACCTGAGTAATATGCCAGGTACCTGAGTAATATGCCAAATACCTGAGTAATATGCCAGGTACCTGAGTTATATGCCAGGTACCTGAGTAATATGCCAGGTACCTGAGTAATATGCCAGGTACCTGAGTAATATGGCAGGTACCTGAGTAATATGCCAGGTACCTGAGTAATATGCCAGGTACCTGAGTAATATGGCAGGTACCTGAGTAATATGCCAGGTACCTGAGTAATATACCAGATACCGGAGTAATATGTCAGGTACCTGAGTAATATGCCAGGTACCTGAGTAATATGCCAGGTACGTGAGTAATATGCCAGGTACCTGGGTAATATGGCAGGTACCTGGGTAATATGCCAGGTACCTGAGTAATATGCCAGGTACCTGAGTAATATGCCAGGTACCTGAGTAATATGCCAGGTACCTGAGTAATATGGTAGGTACCTGAGTAATATGCCAAATACCCGAGTAATATGCCAGGTACCTGAGTTATATGCCAGGTACCTGAGTAATATGCCAGGTACCTGAGTAATATGCCAGGTACCTGAGTAATATGGCAGGTACCTGAGTAATATGCCAGGTACCTGAGTAATATGGCAGGTACCTGAGTAATATGGCAGGTACCTGAGTAATATGCCAGGTACCTGAGTAATATACCAGATACCTGAGTAATATGGTAGGTACCTGAGTAATATGCCAGGCGTCTCTTCTGTCTGTCAAACACGAACCAGCGTTTTTTCCAGGTCTTTATCCGGCCGCCCATCTTCACCAGGTATCCCCTGCAGCACATCGCACTGACCCTCACCTGTGAGCAGGTATCCACACTGTGACCCGACGCCTCCAGGTACGCACGGAGGTCAAAGGGCGCAGGGGATGGGGGCAGAGAGGGGACTTTTACCTGGGTACAGGGTCAGAAATCCTAGTTAACAGAAGCCCAATCTGAGAGATACTTCTCAGTGCAGTGTGTGTGTGTGTCTCTGTGTGTGTGTCTCTGTGTGTGTCTCTGTGATATATATATATCACACATACTCTATAATACCAAGCATTAACACACACACACACACAAATACACACACACACACACACACACTGCACCCATGTGTATTCTAATATCACACATACCCTATAATACCCAGCATTACCACACACACACACACTGCACCCATTTGTATTCTAATATCACACATACCCTATAGTACATATATATATATATATATATATATATATATATATATATATATATATATATATATATATATTTTTTTTTATATATATATATATATATATATATATATATATATATATATATAAACACACACACACAGTGGTTGACAAATCACCAAAAAATCTACTCGCCACACAAAAAAATCTACTCACCACCTAGTACCAAACGTGTGCTGCTTGGGCCAATATTTACTCGCCCAGGGGTTAAATCCACTCGCCCGGGGCGAGCAAATGTATAGGTTTGTCGAACACTGTATATATATATATATACAGTGTTCGACAAACCTATACATTTGCTCGCCCCGGGCGAGTGGATTTAACCCCTGGGCGAGTATATATATATATATATATATATATATATATATATATATATATATATATATATTTCGACAAACCTATACATTTGCTCGCCCCGGGCGAGTGGATTTAACCCCTGGGCGAGTAAATATTGGCCCAAGCAGCACACGTTTGGTACTAGGTGGTGAGTAGATTTTTTTGTGTGGCGAGTAGATTTTTTGGTGATTTGTCAACCACTGTGTGTGTGTGTGTGTGTGTTTATATATATATATATAATATATATATATATATATATATATATATATATATATATATATATATGTACTATAGGGTATGTGTGATATTAGAATACAAATGGGTGCAGTGTGTGTGTGTGTGGTAATGCTGGGTATTATAGGGTATGTGTGATATTAGAATACACATGGGTGCAGTGTGTGTGTGTATTTGTGTGTGTGTGTGTGTTAATGCTTGGTATTATAGAGTATGTGTGATATTAGAATATACATGTGTGCAGTGTGTGTGTGTGTGTGTGGTAAAGGTGGATATTATAGGGTATGTGTGATTAAAATATAAATGGGTGCAGTGTGTGTGTGTGTGTGTGTGGTAATGCTGGGTATTATAGGGTATGTGTGACATTAGAATATACATGGGTGCAGTGTGTGTGTGTGTGATATTAGAATATACATGGGTGCAGTGTGTGTGTGTTTGTGTGTGTGTGTTAATGCTGGGTATTACAGGGTTGGTCTCTGGGTATTAGAATATAAACGGGTGTAGTTCTGTGTTATAGGAAGGTGCCCTCGGTATTATACACTCACAGGCTCCACGGCAGTCTCAGGCGGCAGGACTGGCTGCACCAGTGCTGGTGTAGTGATAGATGCTTCTTCCTTCAGCTGGTTCTGATCCGTTTCTAAGCGTCGGGTCATTTCTTTAGCAGCTCTCTTTTCCTCCTGGGGGAAGACACAGAAAATATATGATATATATATATCTACTATATATTTGTGAAATCACTGTATGTCTGCGTCCCAAGGGTCAATCGCATTGGACCTTGGGCCTGTCACTCCTGCTCAGGCCATGCCCGCCCCCGCACACCTCTCATTGGCCTACGTCCAACACCAATGCCACACTGTCCCACCCCTCACTGACTCTCATTGGCCTGCGTCCAATGCCCGCCCCCGCACACCTCTCATTGGCCTGCGTCCCACCCCTCACTGACTCTCATTGGCCTGCGTCCAATGCCCGCCCCCGCACACCTCTCATTGGCCTGCGTCCCACCCCTCACTGACTCTCATTGGCCTGCGTCCAATGCCCGCCCCCGCACACCTCTCATTGGCCTGCGTCCAACACCAATGCCCTAATACTTCCACACTGTCCCACCCCTCACGCTTTGCTTTTGCAACACCTAATCCTCTAATCCTCAACCTGCTCTGGGGCCACGCTTCACAGCTATCAAAACCTTCACGTCTGCTACCACAGACTGCCGAATCAGGTACAGCAGTGTTTCCCAAACTGTGCGCCGCGGCGCCCTGGTGCGCCGCGGCTTGGCTAGAGGGGCGCCGCGATCAGGGCCGCCAGCAGCGGGAAACAAGGGCTGCTAGCTCATTTAAAAAAAAAAAACCTCTGAGGGGAAGCAGAGGAGCGGTCACGTGACCGCTCCCATCCAATGGGGCTGCAGCCTGCCCGGCATTGCAACTGCAGAGCCACCAGACAGCACCAAGGTAGGTGTGTGTGTGTGTGTGTGTGTGTGTGTGTGTGTGTGTGTGTGTGTGTGTGTGTGTGTGTGTGTGTGTGTGTGTGTGTGTGTGTTGTGTGTGTGTGTGTGTGAAAAACGGGCTGCAGTGTGTGTGTGTGTGTGAGAAAAACGGGCTGCAGGGTGTGTGTGTGTGTGTGTATATATGTGTGGTGTGTGTGTATATATGTGTGGTGTGTGTGTATATATGTGTGGTGTGTGTGTGTGTATGTATGTATATATGTGTATGTATATATATATATATATATATATATAGCAACTGTAAATATTACTGTATGTTCATTTGCATGTCTTAGACAGGTCTGCAACCCTGTCTTATATTATATATATATATATATAATGTGTGGTGTGTATATATGTATGTGTGGTGTGTATATCTACTATATATTTCTGAAATGTCTGTATGTTTGTCTGCATGCCCTGTGTCCCTAGGGCCAATCGCATTGCACCTTTGGCCTGTCACTCCACCTCAACACTGTCCCACCCCTCACCACACTGTCCCACCCCTCACTGACTCTCATTGGCCTTCGGCCAACACCACTGCCACACTGTCCCACCCCTCACCCCACTGTCCCACCCCTCACTGACTCTCATTGGCCTTTGGCCAACACCACTGCCACACTGTCCCACCCCTCACCCCACTGTCCCACCCCTCACCCCACTGTCCCACCCCTCACTGACTCTCATTGGCCTTTGGCCAACACCACTGCCACATTGTCCCACCCCTCAGTGACCTTTGGGAATGCTTCTAAGCACCTAACACTCACCGCACTGCCTCTTACAAACACCCCCCTCCACCACCAACCCCCCAACCTCATGCACCCCCCTCCACCCCCCTCAACCTCATGCACCCCCCTCCACCATCACCCCCCCCCCAACCTCATGCACACTACAAACGCACGCCACAGCTCTCCCGCTACTGCAGCCCATCACCAACCCCCCTCACCCAAACATACAACGCACGATGCTCCATCACCCCCCCCCCTCACACCAACAGCAAACGCACGCTGCTGAACATACAACGCACGATGCTCCATCACACCCCCCCCCCCCTCACCCGAACATCCCCGGAGCACACCCAAAACTACCCCACCACCCTCACCCATACATCCACCGCACGATGCTCCTCCGGAGCCCCCTCACCCCCCACCATCCACCGCACGATGCTGCTCCGGAGCCCCTCACCCCCCTCCTCACCTTCTGTCCGCCCCCCCCCCCCTTTCCTGGCCGCTGGCCCGCAACAACGGAACTACCCCCTATCACCACTCCGCGGGACCTCAACATCACCCGCTCTCCCGGAGCACCCTCTCCCCCGGTGCTCCCCCCCTCCCCCGGTGCTCCCCCCCTCCCCCCCCCCAGAGCACCCTCCCTCCCCCCCCCCCCCCCCCCCAGAGCACCCTCTCTCCCGGTGCTCACCCGCTCTCCCGGTGCTCCCCCCCCCCCCAGAGCACGCTGTCGCCGCTCTCACCTTCAGGCCTAGAGGCCGCGCCCCCAGCTCCCCATCCCCGCGCGCGCTGCTCCGGCTCTCAGGCCTAGCTGTCTCTGTCGGGAGCTGCACGGGCCGGGGCCCACACACCCCCTCACCTGAGCGTCTCAGCTCCGCATCGCCGGGGGGAACCGCCGAGGAACCCGAGGAGGAGCGCGGCCCGGTGCGAGGTAAGTAACCGCACGGGAAGAGATCTTTCACCCCCGGCCCGGCCCCTCACCCCACCCGGCGCTTCACCCCACCCGGCCTGGCGCTTCACCCCCCCCCCCGCCCTTCACCCCCCCCCCGCCCTTCACCCCCCCCCCGCCCTGGCCATTCACCCCCCCCGCCCTGGCCCTTCACCCGCCCTGGCCCTTCACCCCCCCCCCCTGCCCTTCACCCCCCCCCCCTGCCCTTCACCCCCCCCCTGCCCTTCACCCCCCCCCGGCCCTGCCCTTCACCCCCCCCCGGCCCTGCCCTTCACCATCCCCCCCCCCGGCCCTGCCCTTCACCCCCCCCCGGTCCTGCCCTTCACCCCCCCCCCCGGCCCTGCCCCCCCCCCCCGGCCCTGCCCTTCACCCTCCCCCCCCGGCCCTGTCCTTCACCCCCCCCCCCGGTCCTGCCCTTCACCCCCCCCCCTGCCCTTCACCCTCCCCCCCCCGGCCCTGTCCTTCACCCCCCCCTGCCCTTCACCCCCCCCCCCGGATCTGCCCCCCACCCCCCGGCCCTGCCCTTCACCCCCCCCCCCCCGGCCCTGCCCTTCACCCCCCCCCCGGCAAAGCCCTTCACCCCCCCCCCCCCCGGCCCTGCCCTTCACCCCCCCCCCCCCGGCCCTGCCCTTCACCCCCCCCCCCCCGGCCCTGCCCTTCACCCCCCCCGGCCCTGCCCTTCACCCCCCCCCCCCGGCCCTGCCCTTCACCCCCCCCCCCCGTCCCTGCCCTTCACCCCCCCCGGCCCTGCCCTTCACCCCCCCCCCGGCCCTGCCCTTCACCCCCCCCCTCTGGCCCTGCCCTTCACCCCCCCCCTCTGGCCCTGCCCTTCACCCCCCCCCGGCCCTGCCCTTCACCCCCCCCCGGCCCTGCCCTTCACCCCCCCCCCGGCCCTGCACACGTAGACACGCAGGCACACGTAGACACGTAGACACGCAGGCACACGTAGACACGCAGGCACACGTAGACACGCAGGCACACGTAGACACGCAGGCACACGTAGACACGCAGGCACACGTAGACACGCAGGCACACGTGTACACACACACACGTGTACACACACACGTGTACACACACACACACACACGTGTACACACACACACACACACGTGTACACACACACACACGTGTACACACACACACACACACACACACGTGTACACACACACACACGTGTACACACACACACACGTGTACACACACACACACGTGTACACACACACACACGTGTACACACACACACACACGTGTACACACACACACACGTGTACACACACACACACGTGTACACACACACACACACGTGTACACACACACACACGTGTACACACACACACGTGTACACACACACACGTGTACACACACACACACACGTGTACACACACACACACACACACACGTGTACACACACACACGTGTACACACACACACACGTGTACACACACACACACGTGTACACACACACACACACACACACACGTGTACACACACACACACGTGTACACACACACGTGTACACACACGTGTACACACGTGTACACACACACGTGTGTACACACACACACACACGTGTACACACACACACACACGTGAACACACACACATGTACACACACACACACACACGTGTACACACACACACACGTGTACACACACACACACACGTGTACACACACACACACGTGTACACACACACACGTGTACACACACACACACACACGTGTACACACACACACGTGTACACACACACACACGTGTACACACACACACACGTGTACACACACACATGTACACACACACACACGTGTACACACACACACACACGTGTACACACACACACGTGTACACACACACACGTGTACACACACACACACGTGTACACACACACACACACGTGTACACACACACGTGTACACACACACGTGTACACACACACGTGTACACACACACGTGTACACACACACACACACACACGTGTACACACACACACACACGTGTACACACACACACACACGTGTACACACACACGTGTGTACACACACACGTGTGTACACACACACGTGTGTACACACACACGTGTGTACACACACACGTGTGTACACACACACGTGTGTACACACACACACACACGTGTACACACACACGTGTGTACACACACACACACACGTGTACACACACACGTGTACACACACACACACACAC
>NC_134488.1:136255102-136350102 GCF_040206685.1 Ascaphus truei
GGGGCAGCCCCGGGATAGCAGGGGGGGCAGCCAAGGGATAGCAGAGGGGGGCAGCCCTGGGATAGCAGAGGGGGGCAGCCCTGGGATAGCAGAGGTGGGCAGCCCTGGGATAGCAGGGGGGGCAGCCAAGGGATAGCAGAGGGGGGCAGCCCTGGGATAGCAGAGGGGGGCAGCCCTGGGATAGCAGAGGGGGGCAGCCCTGGGATAGCAGAGGGGGGCAGCCCTGGGATAGCAGAGAGGGGCAGCCCTGGGATAGCAGAGGGGGGCAGCCCTGGGATAGCAGAGGAGGGCAGCCCTGGGATAGCAGAGGGGGGCAGCCCTGGGATAGCAGAGGGGGGCAGCCCTGGGATAGCAGAGGGGGGCAGCCCTGGGATAGCAGAGGGGGACAGCCCTGGGATAGCAGAGGGGGGGCAGCCCTGGGATAGCAGAGGGGGGGCAGCCCTGGGATAGCAGAAAGGGGCAGCCCTGGGATAGCATAAAGGGGCAGCCCTGGGATAGCAGAGGGGCCCAGCCCTGGGATAGCAGAGAGGGGCAGCCCTGGGGTAGCAGAGGGGGGCAGCCCTGGGATAGCAGAGGGGGGCAGCCCTGGGATAGCAGAGGGGGGCAGCCCTGGGGTAGCAGAGGGAGGCAGCCCTGGGATAGCAGAGGGGGGCAGCCCTGGGATAGCAGAGGGGGGCAGCCCTGGGATAGCAGAGGGGGGCAGCCCCGGGATAGCAGAGGGAGGCAGCCCTGGTGTAGCAGGGGGGGCAGCCTTGGGGTAGCAGAGGGGGGCAGCCCTGGGATAGCAGATGGAGGCAGCCCTGGGATAGCAGAGGGGGGCAGCCCTGGGATAGCAGAGGTGGGCAGCCCTGGGATAGCAGAGGTGGGCAGCCCTGGGATAGCAGAGGTGGGCAGCCCTGGGATAGCAGGGGGGGCAGCCAAGGGATAGCAGAGGGGGGGAAGCCCTGGGATAGCAGAGGGGGGCAGCCCTGGGATAGCAGAGGGGGGCAGCCCTGGGATAGCAGTGGGGGGCAGCCCTGGGATAGCAGAGGGGGGCAGCCCTGGGATAGCAAAGGGGGGAAGCCCTGGGATAGCAGAGGGGGGCAGCCCTGGGATAGCAGAGGGGGGCAGCCCTGGGATAGCAGAGGGGGGCAGCCCTGGGATAGCAGAGGGGGGCAGCCCTGGGATAGCAGAGGGGGCAGCCCTGGGATAGCAGAGGGGGGGAAGCCCTGGGATAGCAGAGGGGGGCAGCCCTGGGGTAGCAGAGGGGGCCAGCCCTGGGATAGCAGAGGGGGGCAGCCCATGGGTATTAGAGGGGGGCAGCCCTGGGATAGCAGAGGGGGGCAGCCCTGGGATAGCAGAGGGGGGCAGCCCTGGGATAGCAGAGGGGGGCAGCCCTGGGATAGCAGTGGGGGGCAGCCCTGGGATAGCAGAGGGGGGCAGCCCTGGGATAGCAGAGGTGGGCAGCCCTGGGATAGCAGAGGTGGGCAGCCCTGGGATAGCAGGGGGGGCAGCCAAGGGATAGCAGAGGGGGGCAGCCCTGGGATAGCAGAGGGGGGCAGCCCTGGGATAGCAGAGGGGGGCAGCCCTGGGATAGCAGAGGGGGGCAGCCCTGGGATAGCAGTGGGGGGCAGCCCTGGGATAGCAGAGGGGGGCAGCCCTGGGATAGCAAAGGGGGGAAGCCCTGGGATAGCAGAGGGGGGCAGCCCTGGGATAGCAGAGGGGGGCAGCCCTGGGATAGCAGAGGGGGGCAGCCCTGGGATAGCAGAGGGGGGCAGCCCTGGGATAGCAGAGGGGGGCAGCCCTGGGATAGCAGAGGGGGGCAGCCCTGGGATAGCAGAGGGGGGGAAGCCCTGGGATAGCAGAGGGGGGCAGCCCTGGGGTAGCAGAGGGGGCCAGCCCTGGGATAGCAGAGGGGGGCAGCCCTGGGATAGCAGAGGGGGGCAGCCCTGGGATAGCAGAGGGGGGCAGCCCTGGGATAGCAGAGGGGGGCAGCCCTGGGATAGCAGAGGGGGGCAGCCCTGGGATAGCAGAGGGGGGCAGCCCTGGGATAGCAGAGAGGGGGCAGCCCTGGGATAGCAGAGGGATGCAGCCCTGGGATTGCAGAGGGGGGCAGCCCTGGGATAGCAGAGGGGGGGCAGCCCTGGGATAGCAGAGGGGGGGCAGCCCTGGGATAGCAGAGGGGGGGCAGCCCAGGGGTAGCAGAGGGGGGCAGCCCTGGGATAGCAGAGGGGGGGCAGCCCTGGGATAGCAGAGGGGGGCAGCCCTGGGATAGCAGAGGGGGGCAGCCCTGGGATAGCAGAGGGGGGCAGCCCTGGGATAGCAGAGGGTGGCAGCCCTGGGATAGCAGAGGGGGGCAGCCCTAGGGTAGCAGAGGGAGGCAGCCCTGGGATAGCAGAGGGGGGCAGCCCTGGGATAGCAGAGGAAGGCAGCCCTGGGATAGCAGAGAGGGGCTGCCCTGGGGTAGCAGAGGGGGCAGCCCTGGGATAGCAGAGGGGGGCAGCCCTGGGATAGCAGAGGGGGGCATCCCTGGGATAGCAGAGGGAGGCAGCCCTGGGATAGCAGAGGGGGGCAGCCTTGGGATAGCAGAGGGGGGCAGCCCTGGGGTAGCAGAGGGGGGCAGCCCTGGGATAGCAGAGGGGGAAGCCCTGGGATAGCAGAGGGAGGCAGGCAGCCCTGGGGTAGCAGAGGGGGGCAGCCCTGGGGTAGCAGTACTGTATACTGATACAGAATTCTCCTCCCCTTTTTGGAATAAGTTGTTTCCCCTGACAGTATATCTTTTTATAATAAAATCATTTTCTTGTAAATATAAAAAAATTTAAGAATGTTTTAAGTAATCATTTTATTTTTTTCAATGAATATACTTTGGTATACAGTACTGATAGACACACACTGTATACTTGATGTCTCAGTGTACAGTATATATGTATGTAATCATATACTTGTAACGTTGGAAGCCTGGCAGGATTTGGGACGGGATTAGCACGGGTATACTCACTGATGGAAGGACTGCGGAGAGTTATATATGGTGCATATGGTATATATGATATATATGGTATATATGGCGTATTTACAGATGAACACTACAAACAGATTAACATTTAGATCTAATGCGGAAATATTGAATTTGGGAGTGAATTCTTGTATTTGTGATATGTTTTGTAGCATATATACCAGGGGCCCCAACTCCAGTCCTCAAGGGTTACCAACAGGTCAGGTTTTCAGGATATCCCTTCTTCAGCACAGGTGGTGCAGTCTGAGCCACTGATTGAGCCACTGATTGAGCCACCTGTGCTGAATCAGGGACAGGCGTTTTAACAGGATGGGTCCAAAGAGAACCCAAGAAAGTTCCTATATCTAGCACTCGCCGTGGCAAATAGTGGGTGTGTGATTATTCCGTGAGATATAAATATCCCCAACAGAACGGCCTATGACCAGAGACTGACATATATAATACATATATACAGTAATACATATATACTGTAATACATATATACTGTAATACATATATAATACATATATACTGTAATACATATATACTGTAATACATATATACTGTAATACATATATAATACATATATACAGTAATACATATATACTGTAATACATATATACTGTAATACATATATAATACATATATACTGTAATACATATATAATACATATATACTGTAATACATATACTGTATACTGTAATACATATATACTGTAATACATATATACTGTAATACATATATAATACATGTATACAGTAATACATATATACTGTAATACATATATACTGTAATACATATATAATACATATATACTGTAATACATATATAATACATATATACTGTAATACATATATAATACATATATACAGTAATACATATATACTGTAATACATATATAATACATATACAGTAATACATATATACTGTAAGACATATATAATACATATACAGTAATACATATATAATACATATACAGTAATACATATATACTGTAATACATATATACTGTAATACATATATAATACATATATACTGTAATACATATATAATACATATATACTGTAATACATATATACTGTAATACATATATACTGTAATACATATATACTGTAATACAAATATAATACATATATACTGTAATACATATATACTGTAATACATATATACTGTAATACATATATAATACATATATACTGTAATACATATATACTGTAATACATATATAATACATATATACTGTAATACATATATAATACATATATACTGTAATACATATATAATACATATATACTGTAATACATATATACTGTAATACATATATACTGTAATACATATATAATACATATATACTGTAATACATATATACTGTAATACATATATACTGTAATACATATATACTGTAATACATATATAATACATATATACTGTAATACATATATACTGTAATACATATATAATACATATATACAGTAAAACATATATACTGTAATACATATATAATACATATACTTTAATACATATATACAGTAATACATATATAATAATACATATATACAGTAATACATATATACTGTAATACATATATACAGTAATACATATATACAGTAATACATATATACTGTAATACATATATACTGTAATACATATATACAGTAATACATGTATACTGTAATACATATATACAGTAATACATATATACAGTAATACATATATACTGTAATACATATATACAGTAATACATATATACTGTAATACATATATACAGTAATACATATATACTGTAATACATATATAATAATACATATATACAGTAATACATATATACAGTAATACATATATACTGTAATACATATACTGTAATACATATATACTGTAATACATATATACTGTAATACATATATAATAATACATATATACAGTAATACATATATACAGTAATACATATATACTGTAATACATATATACTGTAATACATATATACTGTAATACATATATAATAATACATATATACTGTAATACATATATACAGTAATACATATATACTGTAATACATATATACAGTAATACATATATACTGTAATACATATATACTGTAATACATATATACAGTAATACATATATACACTAATACATATATAATACATATATACTGTAATACATATATACAGTAATACATATATACTGTAATACATATATACAGTAATACATATATACTGTAATACATATATAATACATATATACAGTAATACATATATACAGTAATACATATATACTGTAATACATATATAATACATATATACTGTAATACATATACAGTAATACATATATAATACATATACAGTAATACATATATACTGTAATACATATATAATACATATACAGTAATACATATATACTGTAATACATATATACTGTAATACATATATAATACATATACAGTAATACATATATACTGTAATACATATATAATAATACATATATACAGTAATACATATATAATAATACATATATACAGTAATACATATATAATACATATATACAGTAATACATATATACTGTAATACATATATACTGTAATACATATATAATACATATACAGTAATACATATATACTGTAATACATATATAATACATATACAGTAATACATATATACTGTAATACATATATAATAATACATATATACAGTAATACATATATACAGTAATACATATATAATACATATATACAGTAATACATATATACTGTAATACATATATACTGTAATACATATATAATACATATACAGTAATACATATATACTGTAATACATATATAATACATATACAGTAATACATATATACTGTAATACATATATAATAATACATATATACAGAAATACATATATAATAATACATATATAATAATACATATATACAGTAATACATATATAATAATACATATATAATACATATATACTGTAATACATATATAATACATATATAATACATATATACTGTAATACATATATAATACATATATACAGTAATACATATATACTGTAATACATATATACTGTAATACATATATAATACATATACAGTAATACATATATACTGTAATACATATATAATAATACATATATACAGTAATACATATATAATAATACATATATAATAATACATATATACAGTAATACATATATAATAATACATATATAATACATATATACTGTAATACATATATAATACATATATAATAATACATATATAATACATATATACTGTAATACATATATAATAATACATATATACTGTAATACATATATAATAATACATATACACTGTAATACATATATAATAATACATATATAATAATACATATATACTGTAATACATATATAATACATATATACTGTAATACATATATACTGTAATACATATATACTGTAATACATATATACTGTAATACATATATAATACATATATACTGTAATACATATATACTGTAATACATATATACTGTAATACATATATAATACATATATACTGTAATACATATATACTGTAATACATATATAATACATATATACTGTAATACATATATACTGTAATACATATATATTGTAATACATATATAATACATATATACTGTAATACATATATACTGTAATACATATATATTGTAATACATATATACTGTAATACATATATAATACATATATACACATATATACAGTAATACATATATAATAATACATATATACAGTAATACATATATACTGTAATACATATATACAGTAATACATATATACAGTAATACATATATACAGTAATACATTTATACTGTAATACATATATACTGTAATACATATATACAGTAATACATATATACTGTAATACATATATAATAATACATATATACAGTAATACATATATACAGTAATACATATATACTGTAATACATATACTGTAATACATATATACTGTAATACATATATACTGTAATACATATATAATAATACATATATACAGTAATACATATATACTGTAATACATATATACTGTAATACATATACTGTAATACATATATACTGTAATACATATATACTGTAATACATATATACAGTAATACATATATACTGTAATACATATATACTGTAATACATATATACTGTAATACATATATACTGTAATACATATATACAGTAATACATATATACACTAATACATATATAATACATATATACTGTAATACATATATACAGTAATACATATATACTGTAATACATATATACAGTAATACATATATACTGTAATACATATATACAGTAATACATATATACAGTAATACATATATACTGTAATACATATATAATACATATACAGTAATACATATATACTGTAATACATATATAATACATATACAGTAATACATATATACTGTAATACATATATAATACATATACAGTAATACATATATACTGTAATACATATATAATACATATACAGTAATACATATATACTGTAATACATATATAATAATACATATATACAGTAATACATATATAATAATACATATATACAGTAATACATATATAATACATATATACAGTAATACATATATACTGTAATACATATATACTGTAATACATATATAATACATATACAGTAATACATATATACTGTAATACATATATAATACATATACAGTAATACATATATACTGTAATACATATATAATAATACATATATACAGAAATACATATATAATAATACATATATAATAATACATATATACAGTAATACATATATAATAATACATATATAATACATATATACTGTAATACATATATAATACATATATAATACATATATACTGTAATACATATATAATACATATATACAGTAATACATATATATTGTAATACATATATACTGTAATACATATATAATACATATACAGTAATACATATATACTGTAATACATATATAATAATACATATATACAGTAATACATATATAATAATACATATATAATAATACATATATACAGTAATACATATATAATAATACATATATAATACATATATACTGTAATAAATATATAATACATATATAATAATACATATATAATACATATATACTGTAATACATATATAATAATACATATATACTGTAATACATATATAATAATACATATACACTGTAATACATATATAATAATACATATATAATAATACATATATACTGTAATACATATATAATAATACATATATAATAATACATATATAATAATACATATATACTGTAATACATATATAATACATATACAGTAATACATATATACTGTAATACATATATAATAATACATATATACTGTAATACATATATAATAATACATATATACTGTAATACATATATAATACATATACAGTAATACATATATACTGTAATACATATATAATACATATATACTGTAATACATGTATAATACATATATACTGTAATACATATATAATACATATATAATAATACATATATAATACATATATACTGTAATACATATATAATACATATATACAGTAATACATATATACTGTAATACATATATAATACATATACAGTAATATATATAATACATATACAGTAATACATATATACTGTAATACATATATAATAATACATATATACAGTAATACATATATAATAATACATATATAATACATATATACTGTAATACATATATAATAATACATATATAATAATACATATATACTGTAATACATATATAATAATACATATACACTGTAATACATATATAATACATATATAATAATACATATATACTGTAATACATATATAATAATACATATATAATAATACATATATAATAATACATATATAATAATACATATATACTGTAATGCATATATAATAATACATATATACTGTAATACATATATAATACACATACAGTAATACATATATACTGTAATACATATATAATAATACATATATACTGTAATACATATATAATAATACATATATACTGTAATACATATATAATACATATATAATAATACATATATAATACATATATACTGTAATACATATATAATAATACATATATACTGTAATACATATATAATACATATATACAGTAATACATATATACTGTAATACATATATACTGTAATACATATATAATACATATACAGTAATACATATATACTGTAATACATATATAATACATATACAGTAATACATATATACTGTAATACATATATAATAATACATATATACAGAAATACATATATAATAATACATATATAATAATACATATATACAGTAATACATATATAATAATACATATATAATACATATATACTGTAATACATATATAATACATATATAATACATATATACTGTAATACATATATAATACATATATACAGTAATACATATATACTGTAATACATATATACTGTAATACATATATAATACATATACAGTAATACATATATACTGTAATACATATATAATAATACATATATACAGTAATACATATATAATAATACATATATAATAATACATATATACAGTAATACATATATAATAATACATATATAATACATATATACTGTAATACATATATAATACATATATAATAATACATATATAATACATATATACTGTAATACATATATAATAATACATATATAATAATACATATATACTGTAATACATATATAATAATACATATACACTGTAATACATATATAATAATACATATATAATAATACATATATAATACATATATACTGTAATACATATATACTGTAATACATATATACTGTAATACATATATAATACATATATACTGTAATACATATATACTGTAATACATATATACTGTAATACATATATACTGTAATACATATATAATACATATATACTGCAATACACATAATACATATATACTGTAATACATATATACTATAATACATATATAATTCATATATACTGTAATACATATATAATACATACAGGCATACCCCGCATTAACGTACGCAATGGGACCAGAGCATGTATGTAAAGCGAAAATGTACTTAAAGTGAAGAACTCCCTTTTCCCCACTTATCGATGCATGTACTGTACTGCAATCGTCATATATGTGCATAACTGATGTAAATAACGCATGTGTAACAGGCTATATAGTCTCCCCGCTTGCGCACAGCTTCGGTACAGGTAGGGAGCCGGTATTGCTGTTCAGGACATGCTGACAGGCGCATGCGTGAGCTGCCGTTTGCCTATTGAGCGATATGTCCTTACTCGCGAGTGTACTTAAAGTGAGTGTCCTTAAACCGGGGTATGCCTGTATATACTGTAATACATATATAATACATATATACTGTAATACATATATGTCCACATAGGACTAAAAGGGAAAGAACAATAACGTTTTAATAAACATATGACAGTAAATAATGAACATATAATGTGCGGTGTAATAAAATCCTCGTAGGAAGTGGGCACCTCCTATAAAACAGTTGGCATACACGTCATGTAACCAAATATGTGATCCCCTATACAAAGGTACATATAGGAGGGACAGGGGGCAGCCCAGACTCCATGTGTATGCGGTTTTTAAGCATTAATCTGGTAATTACGCTACTTGTTACCTGCTCCTGCCTCCTATTAAAAGGTTTGACAAATTTAGGATTGTGTGCGTATCTGCCCCCGATACATACCCCCGATATACACCCCCGATATATACCTTTAGGGAGTTAATGTATTTACTGAAAAGGAGGGTGGAGTTTCCCACTGTAAAAGGGGAGCAGCGGATTGGCTGTGATATATAACGCCTGATGAAGCCAGGAGATGGTCGGCGAAATGCATTGGGAGACCAGGCATCCCGACATACGCTGACAGTAGGATTAGTGACTGGAAGAGCGGAAACCCCGGGGCGGGTGTGAGAGGGGTGGCAGGATACGCTGGGATCATGCCATAGAAATATAACCGGGCCGGAGCACTGAAGGGACGGTACTATATCCTTTATTGTGACCACGGATACATGCCAGAGTGCGCGGGGTACCGCCGAGAAATCTGCTGAAAGGTACACGCCAGGTAACAGGTCACCGCGGACTAGTAACATGGATTATTCATTCCTTATGTTGATATACTATATATCAATGAGATTATCTTTTAATGACGACTAGTAAATCATTGATATTTTAAATACAGTATTTTTCTTTAAAAAAAAAAAAGAATTCTCTTTTTTTGGACCTTGAATGTGTTACTGTGCAGCCTTTCATTTAAAAGAGTTTTCCGTATATATAAGCAGCCGGTGATTGGGAGAGGAGCGTGGGTTGGGTGGGAGGGGCAGCCGGTGATTGGGAGAGGAGCGTGGGTTGGGTGGGAGGGGCAGCCGGTGATTGGGAGAGGAGCGTGGGTTGGGTGGGAGGAGCAGTCGTTGATTGGGAGAGGAGCGTGGGTTGGGTGGGAGGAGTGTGGGTTGGGTGTGAGGAGCAGTCGGTGATTGGGAGAGGAGTGTGGGTTGGGTGGGAGGAGTGTGGGTTGGGTGGGAGGAGCAGTCGGTGATTGGGAAAGGAGCGTGGGTTGGGTGGGAGGGGCAGCCGGTGATTGGGAGAGGAGCGTATGTTGGGTGGGAGGGGCAGCCGGTGATTGGGAGAGGAGCGTATGTTGGGTGGGAGGAGCAGTCGTTGATTGGGAGAGGAGCGTGGGTTGGGTGGGAGGAGTGTGGGTTAGGTGGGAGGAGCAGCCAGTGATTGGGAGAGGAGCGTGTGTTGGGTGCGAGGAGCAGTCGGTGATTGGGAGAGGAGTGTGGGTTGGGTGGGTTGGGTGGGAGGAGTGTGGGTTGGGTGGGAGGGGCAGCTGGTGATTGGGAGAGTAGCGTGGGTTGGGTGGGAGGGGCAGCCGGTGATTGGGAGAGGTGCATGGGTTGGGTGGGAGGAGCTGCCGGTGATTGGGAGAGGAGCGTATGTTGGGTGGGAGGAGCAGTCGTTGATTGGGAGAGGAGCGTGGGTTGGGTGGGAGGAGTGTGGGTTGGGTGGGAGGAGCAGCCAGTGATTGGGAGAGGAGCGTGTGTTGGGTGCGAGGAGCAGTCAGTGATTGGGAGAGGAGTGTGGGTTGGGTGGGAGGAGTGTGGGTTGGGTGGGAGGAGCAGCCAGTGATTGGGAGAGGAGCGTGTGTTTGGTGGGAGGAGCAGCCAGTGATTGGGAGAGGAGCGTGTGTTGGGTGGGAGGAGCAGTCGGTGATTGGGAGAGGAGAGTGGGTTGGGTGGGAGGAGCAGCCAGTGATTGAGAGAGGAGCGGGAGTTGGGTGGGAGGGGCAGCCAGTGATTGGGAGAGGAGCGGGGGTTGTGTGGGAAGAGCAGTCGGTGATTGGGAGAGAAGTGTGTATTGGGTGGGAGGAGCAGCCAGTGATTGGGAGAGGAGCGTGTGTTGGGTGGGAGGAGCAGCCAGTGATTGGGAGAGGAGCGTGTGTTGGGTGGGAGGAGCAGTCGGTGATTGGGAGAGGAGAGTGGGTTGGGTGGGAGGAGCAGCCAGTGATTGAGAGAGGAGTGGGGGTTGGGTGGGAGGGGCAGCCAGTGATTGGGAGAGAAGTGTGTATTGGGTGGGAGGAGCAGCCAGTGATTGGGAGAGGAGCGGGGGTGGGTTTGGTGGGTTTGAGCAGCCGGTGGTTGGGAGAGGAACGCATGTTGGGTGGGGGAGCAGCCAGTGATTGGGAGAGGAGCGTGTGCTGAGTGGGAGGAGCAGCCGGTGATTGGGAGAGGAGGGTGTGCTGGGTGGGAGGAGCAGTCGGTGATTGGGAGAGGAGGGTGTGCTGGGTGGGAGGAGCAGTCGGTGATTGAGAGAGAAGTGTGTATTGGGTGGGAAGAGCAGTCGGTAATGGGAGAGGAGAGTGGGTTGGGTGGGGAGAGGCGCGTGGGTTGGGTGGGGAGAGGAGCGTGGGTTGGGTGGGGAGAGGAGCGTGGGTTGGGTGGGGAGAGGAGCGTGGGTTGGGTGGGGAGAGGAGAGTGTGTTGGGTGGGGAGAGGAGCGTGGGTTGGGTGGGAAGAGGAGCGTGGGTTGGGTGGGGAGAGGAGCGTGGGTTGGGTGGGGAGAGGAGCGTGGGTTGGGTGGGGAGAGGAGCGTGGGTTGGGTGGGGAGAGGAGCGTGGGTTGGGTGGGGAGAGGAGCGTGGGTTGGGTGGGGAGAGGAGCGTGGGTTGGGTGGGGAGAGGAGCGTGGGTTGGTGGGGAGAGGAGCGTGGGTTGGGTGGGGAGAGGAGCGTGGGTTGGGTGGGGAGAGGAGCGTGGGTTGGTGGGGAGAGGAGCGTGGGTTGGGTGGGGAGAGGAGCGTGGGTTGGGTGGGGAGAGGAGCGTGTGCTGGGTTGGAGGAGCCGTCAGTGATTGGGAGAGGAGCGTGGGATGAACAGCCGGTGATTGGGAGAGGAGCGTATGCAGGGTGGGAGGAGCCATCAGTGATTGGGAAAGGAGCGTATGTTGAGTGGGAGGAGCCGTCAGTGATTGGGAGAGGAGCGTGTGCTGGGTGGGAGGAGCCGTCAGTGATTGGGAGAGGAGCGTGTGCTGGGTGGGAGGAGCCGTCAGTGATTGGGAGAGGAGCGTGTGCTGGGTGGGAGGAGCCGTCAGTGATTGGGAGAGGAGCGTGTGCTGGGTGGGAGGAGCCGTCAGTGATTGGGAGAGGAGCGTGTGCAGGGTGGGAGGAGCCGTCAGTGATTGGGAGAGGAGCGTGTGCTGGGTGGGAGGAGCCATCAGTGATTGGGAGAGGAGCGTGTGCTGGGTGGGAGGAGCCGTCAGTGATTGGGAGAGGAATGCGTGTTGGGGGGGATGAGCAGCCAGTGATTGGGAGAGGAATGCGTGTTGGGGGGGAGGAGCAGCCAGAGATTGGGAGAGGAATGCGTGTTGGGGGGGAGGAGCAGCCAGTGATTGGGAGAGGAATGCGTGTTGGGGGCGGAGGAGCAGCCAGTGTTTGGGAGAGGTACGCGTGTTGGGTGGCAGGAGCAGTCGGTGATTGGGAGAGGAGATGGTGTTGGGTGGGAGGAGCAGAACCCCAAAGGCAAACACACGTGTGCATGTATGAATATCGCAAAACAGCAATATGTACATATGTAGATAAAGTAACACACGCACATACATATATATATGGTATTTACTCACCCGGGCCTTCAGCAGCCGCTCCTTCTCTGCCATGGCCTCACGAAGCTGGCGCTCCATCTCTGCAATTTTGGGCAGGGAGCTGAGAGAAACGTGGACACGATTAGACCAGTGAAGAGAGACACTCTGCAAGGTCATCCCTCGCACCCTCGCGGCTCTGAGATTCTGCTTGCTAAACCTTCTCTAAGACACAGATAGTGGCCAGTGCCGAATCTGTGGCCCCGGGGGCTGTGCGCGGCGACAAGACCTCATACTATTTAACCTGTGAAGAACTGAAAACGTCTCGGGATGTCCTGAAAACGTCTCGGGATGTCCTGAAAACGTCTCGGGATGTCCAGAAAACGTCTCGGGATGTCCTGAAAACGTCTCGGGATGTCCTGAAAACGTCTCGGGATGTCCTGAAAACGTCTCGGGATGTCCTGACACAGGGGCTGGTTCCCCCTCAGTGTTTATTAGGGATTAAACTCATTCCCGGTTTGCTAATATTCTGTGTGCTCCCCTGTTCCTGAGAGTACTTTCTGCTTTCATTGCAATGAGCTGCAGACCAAGCAACACCCTGCAGGCCCAGTATCAGCTGCAGTACCATCCAACACTAAAGGAGGCATCGTAACCCCTGCATCACCCTACCTTAGCGGAAGTCTGGCTGGCCCGTTCTGCGTTTTCCCTCCATAAGATCCTGTTCTCTCCTCTCCTCGGGCGTGATGGATCCGGGAGATCTGAAGATTGGGGCTGACGGCCAGGGCGATCTGACCCCCAGCACTGCTAGAGGAGACGGCAAGATGCAATGCCAGCCCTGTCCCTTCCAAACAGCCTGCAAAGCAACACGGTCAGTCCTGCGCCACAGAGCATGCAATCTAATGTGCGGGGACACTGCAGAACTGGGGTGCACGTAACCACGCACTGCAATAATAAGGACAATAATACTTATATTAATGGCACTAATAATCCCCAAGGAACGGCATTTCCTGGTAATGAATAACCCGCCGGGAGGCGCCCAGGTCATCACCAGGTCACCAAATAAAGTTATTCTTTCTGATTAATACTTTATAGGAAATAATAAGGATGGCCCCGTGTGTGGGTCTGAAATCTGTACATTCAGAGATACGAGTCAAACACAAAGTATCCGGCCGCTCCTCCTCTTACCGTGCACCCCACAACTGGAACAGTCTGCCGGAGACTCTCACTGCAGCCCCCATTCTAAGTTCTTTCAAAATTAAAGCTGCCTCACATTTTAATCTGGTCTGTAACTGTTACATACGCCTATAATATATATTATCTCTAACTGTGCATGCAATGTCTTGTATATAATGTATACCCTGCTCACATAATGTAACTATGTATTTGTAACCATGTACTGTATCTGTCATTATAACTCTGTGCCCAGGACATGCGTGAGAACGAGAGGTAACTCTCACTGTATTACTGTAACACATGTTATAACTCTGTGCCCAGGACATGCGTGAGAGCGAGAGGTAACCCTCACTGTATTACTGCCTGTAACATGTTATAACTATGTGCCCAGGACATGCGTGAGAACGAGAGGTAACTCTCACTGTATTACTGCCTGTAACACGTTATAACTCTGTGCCCAGGACATGCGTGAGAACGAGAGGTAACTCTCACTGTATTACTGCTGGTAACACATGTTATAACTCTGTGCCCAGTACATGCGTGAGAACGAGAGGTAACTCTCACTGTATTACTGCCTGTAACACATGTTATAACTCTGTGCCCAGGACATGTGTGAGAACGGGAGGTAACTCTCACTATATTACTGCCTGTAACACATGTTATAACTCTGTGCCCAGGACATACATGAGAACGAGAGGTAACTCTCACTGTATTACTGCCTGTAACACGTTATAACTCTATGCCCAGGACATGCGTGAGAACGAGAGGTAACTCTCACTGTATTACTGTAACACATGTTATAACTCTGTGCCCAGGACATGCGTGAGAGCGAGAGGTAACCCTCACTGTATTACTGCCTGTAACATGTTATAACTATGTGCCCAGGACATGCGTGAGAACGAGAGGTAACTCTCACTGTATTACTGCTGGTAACACATGTTATAACTCTGTGCCCAGTACATGCGTGAGAACGGGAGGTAACTCTCACTATATTACTGCCTGTAACACATGTTATAACTCTGTGCCCAGGACATACATGAGAACGAGAGGTAACTCTCACTGTATTACTGCCTGTAACACGTTATAACTCTATGCCCAGGACATGCGTGAGAACGAGAGGTAACTCTCACTGTATTACTGCCTGTAACACGTTATAACTCTATGCCCAGGACATGCGTGAGAACGAGAGGTAACTCTCACTGTATTACTTCCTGTAACACATGTTATAACTCTGTGCCCAGGACATGCGTGAGAACGAGAGGTAACTCTCACTGTATTACTGCCTGTAACACGTTATAACTCTGTGCTCAGGACATGCGTGAGAACGAGAGGTAACTCTCACTGTATTACTGCCTGTAACACATGTTATAACTCTGTGCCCAGGACATGTGTGAGAACGAGAGGTAACTCTCACTGTATTACTTCCTGTAACACGTTATAACTCTGTGCCAAGGACATGCGTGAGAACGAGAGGTAACTCTCACTGTATTACTGCCTGTAACACATGTTATAACTCTGTGCCCAGGACATGCGTGAGAACGGGAGGTAACTCTCACTGTATTACTGCCTGTAAAACGTTATAACTCTGTGCCCAGGACATGCGTGAGAACGAGAGGTAACTCTCACTGTATTACTGCCTGTAACACGTTATAACTCTGTGCCCAGGACATGCGTGAGAACGAGAGGTAACTCTCACTGTATTACTGCCTGTAACACGTTATAACTCTGTGCCCAGGACATGCGTGAGAACGAGAGGTAACTCTCACTGTATTACTGCCTGTAACACGTTATAACTCTGTGCCCAGGACATGCGTGAGAACGAGAGGTAACTCTCACTGTATTACTGCCTGGTAACACGTTATAACTCTGTGCCCAGGACATGCGTGAGAACGAGAGGTAACTCTCACTGTATTACTGCCTGTAACACGTTATAACTCTGTGCCCAGAACATGCGTGAGAACGAGAGGTAACTCTCACTGCCTGTAACACATGTTATAACTCTGTGCCCAGGACATGTGTGAGAACGAGAGGTAACTCTCACTGTATTACTGCCTGTAACACGTTATAACTCTGTGCCCAGTACATGCGTGAGAACGAGAGGTAACTCTCACTGTATTACTGCCTGTAACATGTTATAAGTCTGTGCTCAGGACATGTGTGAGAACGAGAGGTAACTCTCACTGTATTACTGCCTGTAACACATGTTATAACTCTGTGCCCAGGACATGCGTGAGAACGAGAGGTAACTCTCACTGTATTACTGCCTGTAACACGTTATAACTCTGTGCCCAGGACATGCGTGAGAACGAGAGGTAACTCTCACTGTATTACTGCCTGTAACACGTTACAACTCTGTGCCCAGGACATGCGTGAGAACGAGAGGTAACTCTCACTGTATTACTGCCTGTAACACGTTATAACTCTGTGCCCAGGACATGCGTGAGAACGAGAGGTAACTCTCACTGTATTACTGCCTGTAACACGTTATAACTCTGTGCCCAGGACATGCGTGAGAACGAGAGGTAACTCTCACTGTATTACTGCCTGTAACACATGTTATAACTCTGTGCCCAGGACATGCGTGAGAACGGGAGGTAACTCTCACTGTATTACTGCCTGTAACACACGTTATAACTCTGTGCCCAGGACATGCGTGAGAATGAGAGGTAACCCTCACTGTATTACTGCCTGTAACATGTTATAACTATGTGCCCAGGACATGCGTGAGAACGAGAGGTAACTCTCACTGTATTACTGCCTGTAACACGTTATAACTCTGTGCCCAGGACATGCGTGAGAACGAGAGGTAACTCTCACTGTATTACTGCCTGTAACATGTTATAAGTCTGTGCTCAGGACATGTGTGAGAACGAGAGGTAACTCTCACTGTATTACTGCCTGTAACACATGTTATAACTCTGTGCCCAGGACATGCGTGAGAACGAGAGGTAACTCTCACTGTATTACTGCCTGTAACACGTTACAACTCTGTGCCCAGGACATGCGTGAGAACGAGAGGTAACTCTCACTGTATTACTGCCTGTAACACGTTATAACTCTGTGCCCAGGACATGCGTGAGAACGAGAGGTAACTCTCACTGTATTACTGCCTGTAACACGTTATAACTCTGTGCCCAGGACATGCGTGAGAACGAGAGGTAACTCTCAATGTATTACTGCCTGTAACACATGTTATAACTCTGTGCCCAGGACATGCGTGAGAACGGGAGGTAACTCTCACTGTATTACTGCCTGTAACACACGTTATAACTCTGTGCCCAGGACATGCGTGAGAACGAGAGGTAACTCTCACTGTATTACTGCCTGTAACACGTTATAACTATGTGCCCAGGACATGCGTGAGAACGAGAGGTAACTCTCACTGTATTACTGCCTGTAACATGTTATAAGTCTGTGCCCAGGACATACGTGAGAACGAGAGGTAACTCTCACTGTATTACTGCCTGTAACACATGTTATAACTCTGTGCCCAGGACATGCGTGAGAATGAGAGGTAACTCTCACTGTATTACTGCCTGTAACACGTTATAACTCTGTGCCCAGGACATGCGTGAGAACGAGAGGTAACTCTCACTGTATTACTGCCTGTAACACGTTATAACTCTGTGCCCAGGACATGTGTGAGAACGAGAGGTAACTCTCACTGTATTACTGCCTGGTAACACGTTATAACTCTGTGCCCAGGACATGCGTGAGAACGAGAGGTAACTCTCACTGTATTACTGCCTGTAACACGTTATAACTCTGTGCCCAGGACATGCGTGAGAACGAGAGGTAACTCTCACTGTATTACTGCCTGTAACACATGTTATAACTCTGTGCCCAGGACATGTGTGAGAACGAGAGGTAACTCTCACTGTATTACTGCCTGTAACACGTTATAACTCTGTGCCAAGGACATGCGTGAGAACGAGAGGTAACTCTCACTGTATTACTGCCTGTAACACATGTTATAACTCTGTGCCCAGGACATGCGTGAGAACGAGAGGTAACTCTCACTGTATTACTGCCAGTAACACATGTTATAACTCTGTGCCCAGGACATGCGTGAGAACGAGAGGTAACTCTCACTGTATTACTGCCTGTAACACGTTATAACTCTGTGCCCAGGACATGCGTGAGAACGAGAGGTAACTCTCACTGTATTACTGCCTGTAACACGTTATAACTCTGTGCCCAGGACATGCGTGAGAACGAGAGGTAACTCTCACTGTATTACTGCCTGTAACACGTTATAACTCTGTGCCCAGGACATGCGTGAGAACGAGAGGTAACTCTCACTGTATTACTGCCTGTAACACATGTTATAACTCTGTGCCCAGGACATGCGTGAGAACGAGAGGTAACTCTCACTGTATTACTGCCTGTAACACGTTACAACTCTGTGCCCAGGACATGCGTGAGAACGAGAGGTAACTCTCACTGTATTACTGCCTGTAACACGTTATAACTCTGTGCCCAGGACATGCGTGAGAACGAGAGGTAACTCTCACTGTATTACTGCCTGTAACACGTTATAACTCTGTGCCCAGGACATGCGTGAGAACGAGAGGTAACTCTCACTGTATTACTGCCTGTAACACATGTTATAACTCTGTGCCCAGGACATGCGTGAGAACGGGAGGTAACTCTCACTGTATTACTGCCTGTAACACACGTTATAACTCTGTGCCCAGGACATGCGTGAGAACGAGAGGTAACTCTCACTGTATTACTGCCTGTAACACGTTATAACTATGTGCCCAGGACATGCGTGAGAACGAGAGGTAACTCTCACTGTATTACTGCCTGTAACATGTTATAAGTCTGTGCCCAGGACATACGTGAGAACGAGAGGTAACTCTCACTGTATTACTGCCTGTAACACATGTTATAACTCTGTGCCCAGGACATGCGTGAGAATGAGAGGTAACTCTCACTGTATTACTGCCTGTAACACGTTATAACTCTGTGCCCAGGACATGCGTGAGAACGAGAGGTAACTCTCACTGTATTACTGCCTGTAACACGTTATAACTCTGTGCCAAGGACATGTGTGAGAACGAGAGGTAACTCTCACTGTATTACTGCCTGGTAACACGTTATAACTCTGTGCCCAGGACATGCGTGAGAACGAGAGGTAACTCTCACTGTATTACTGCCTGTAACACGTTATAACTCTGTGCCCAGGACATGCGTGAGAACGAGAGGTAACTCTCACTGTATTACTGCCTGTAACACATGTTATAACTCTGTGCCCAGGACATGTGTGAGAACGAGAGGTAACTCTCACTGTATTACTGCCTGTAACACGTTATAACTCTGTGCCAAGGACATGCGTGAGAACGAGAGGTAACTCTCACTGTATTACTGCCTGTAACACATGTTATAACTCTGTGCCCAGGACATGCGTGAGAACGAGAGGTAACTCTCACTGTATTACTGCCAGTAACACATGTTATAACTCTGTGCCCAGGACATGCGTGAGAACGAGAGGTAACTCTCACTGTATTACTGCCTGTAACACGTTATAACTCTGTGCCCAGGACATGCGTGAGAACGAGAGGTAACTCTCACTGTATTACTGCCTGTAACACGTTATAACTCTGTGCCCAGGACATGCGTGAGAACGAGAGGTAACTCTCACTGTATTACTGCCTGTAACACATGTTATAACTCTGTGCCCAGGACATGCGTGGGAATGAGAGGTAACTCTCACTGTATTACTGCCTGTAACACATGTTATAACTCTGTGCCCAGGACATGCGTGAGAACGAGAGGTAACTCTTGCTGTATTACTGCCTGTAACACACGTTATAACTCTGTTCCCAGGACATGGTGAGAACGAGAGGTAACTCTCACTGTATTACTGCCTGTAACACATGTTATAACTCTGTGCCCAGGACATGCGTGAGAACGAGAGGTAACTCTCACTGTATTACTGCCTGTAACACGTTATAACTCTGTGCCCAGGACATGCGTGAAAACGAGAGGTAACTCTCACTGTATTACTGCCTGTAACACATGTTATAACTCTGTGCCCAGGACATGCGTGAGAACGAGAGGTAACTCTCACTGTATTACTGCCTGTAACACGTTATAACTCTGTGCCCAGGACATGCGTGAGAACGAGAGGTAACTCTCACTGTATTACTGCCTGTAACACATGTTATAACTCTGTGCCCAGGACATGCGTGAGAACGAGAGGTAACTCTCACTGTATTACTGCCTGTAACACGTTATAACTCTGTGCCCAGGACATGCGTGAGAACGAGAGGTAACTCTCACTGTATTACTGCCTGTAACACATGTTATAACTATGTGCTCAGGACATGCGTGAGAACGAGAGGTAACTCTCACTGTATTACTGCCTGTAACACATGTTATAACTCTGTGCCCAGGACATGCGTGAGAGCGAGAGGTAACTCACTGTATTATTGCCTGTAACACGTTATAACTCTGTGCCCAGGACATGCGTGAGAACGAGAGGTAACTCTCACTGTATTACTGCCTGTAACACGTTATAACTCTGTGCCCAGGACATGGTGAGAACGAGAGGTAACTCTCACTGTATTACTGCCTGTAACACATGTTATAACTCTATGCCCAGGACATGCGTGAGAACGAGAGGTAACGCTCACTGTATTACTGCCTGTAACACACGTTATAACTCTGTGCTCAGGACATGCGTGAGAACGAGAGGTAACTCTCACTGTATTACTGCCTGTAACACACGTTATAACTCTGTGCCCAGGACATGCGTGAGAGCGAGAGGTAACTCTCACTGTATTACTTCCTGTAACACATGTTATAACTCTGTGCCCAGGACATGCGTGAGAACGAGAGGTAACTCTCACTGTATTACTGCCTGTAACACGTTATAACTCTGTGCCCAGGACATGGTGAGAACGAGAGGTAACTCTCACTGTATTACTGCCTGTAACACATGTTATAACTCTGTGCCCAGGACATGCGTGAGAACGAGCGGTAACTCTCACTGTATTACTGCCTGTAACACGTTATAACTCTGTGCCCAGGACATGGTGAGAACGAGCGATAACTCTCACTGTATTACTGCCTGTAACACATGTTATAAATAAATAAACATAAGAACAAACTTTCAGGCCAAAACCTCGAGGGACGTTCAACCAACGATTCGTTTTCTGTTACTTTCAGCTTTTGATTTTTAATAAAATGGTTTTACTTTTTTTGCGTTTTAAACCAGTAAACTTTCTAAAGTTGTACGAAGTTCTCCCAAATGTTGGAAAATGTTAAATTGTGTTCCCCTCCCCCCATAATATTTGTTGCAAATCCAACATAACGGAGTTCCAGCAAAACCAAAACACCAAATTTGTTTCGAACCAAACTGCACAGCGAACGTTCCCACGTGCTGCGTACCGGGCGCTATTCTGTCATTGTGACGCGCGTTCTCTCCCATTGGGAGAAAAGCGCTACATATGAAATAAAGTTATTATTGTGGCGTTATTATTACGTACGTGCTAATGCTTTTAGGGGACAAGCTGATTTTGGGAGACGCGGATTTTGGGAGACGCTGGTTTCGGGAGACGCTGATTTCGGGAGACGCTGATTTTGGGAGACGCTGCTCGCTCTTAGTGCGTTCTCGAATATAACTATTCCTTATACACAGCCCGCTGCGTTTCATGGTTTTTTTATTTGCGTTCTTCATGGCGGATTTGTTGTGATTGCACCGCGCTTTCCAGGGCAATTAGCGGGCAGAACGGTAACCAACCGCCACACGCCGAGCCTGTGATGTATTTCTAGCCGTGGTTTTCAGCCTGTGGTTCGTGGCGCCTCAGGGGGGAGATTAAACTTCTGTGGTACGCTTAGGGGGGGGGGGGGGAATAGACTGAGCCCAGCTCTCTGCACAATGAGACACGGATAGTGCAGACCTAGTGCAGTGCAGATCTAGTGCAGACCTAGTGCATTGCAGATCTAGTGCAGTGCAGATCTAGTACAGTGCAGATCTAGTGCAGTGCAGATCTAGTGCAGTGCAGATCTAGTGCAGTGCAGATCTAGTGCAGTGCAGATCTAGTGCAGATCTAGTGCAGTTCAGATCGTGTATAAGTGTGAGGCCTGGCCACTCACCGCTGCCGTGCAGTGAGACTGGACGGTCAGTTGGCCGGACGAATGGAGCATTACTTCGTCTCCTGGGCAGGCTGGACGTTCTCTGGAGACCCTGGGGGGGGGGGGAAGGGGTAAGGTAAGTCGGGGGGGGGGGGTTCGTTGTCAGAGCAAAGGGTTTCTAGAAAGGGATAGAAGTGGATGTGAGGGGGGAGAGGGGGAGAGAGTGAAAGAAGTGGAAAAGGGGGTAAAAGGAGAAAGGGAGAGAGCTAAAAGGAGAACAAAAGAAAGAGGAAGCGCAGTATAAAGGAGAAGCAGGGGGAGGATGAAAGGAAACACAGAGGGGGGGGGGAGAAAAGTAGGGAGGAGAGAGAAAGTAGCAGAAATAGTATCACAGAGCCCAGGGGATGGGATAGAGGCAGAGAGGTGCTGCTTAGTGGGTGTCATTCATCTGTCAGCCACTAGGTGTCAGGAAAGGTCCAGGTGCTGGATGGCAGCAGCACATACCTTCCTGGGGGTGGCGTCCTGCATGCCGTGCTGTCCCGGATCCTTCCCACAGAGGGCGCTGAGCGTCAGCAGGCGATCCTTCTCCTGACGAGACACACACATTCAATCCTATCTCATCCTAATCCTACAGTGCGTCATCCCGCACTGCGTCATCCCGCACTGCGTCATCCCGCACTGCGTCATCATATACTGCGTCATCCCACACTGCGTCATCCCGCACTGTGTCATCCGCACTGCGTCATCCCGCACTGCGTCATCATATACTGCGTCACCCCGCACTGCGTCATCCGCACTGCGTCATCATATACTACGTCACCCCGCACTGCGTCATCCCGCAGTGCGTCTTCCCGCACTGCGTCATCCCGCACTGCGTCATCCCACACTGCGTCATCATATACTGCGTCATCCGCACTGCGTCATCATATACTGCGTCATCCCGCACTGAGTCATCATATACTGCGTCATCCGCACTGCGTCATCATATACATCATCATCCGCACTGCGTCATCATATACTGCGTCATCCCGTACTGCGTCACCCCGCACTGCGTCATCATATACTGCGTCATCCGCACTGCGTCATCATATGCTGCGTCATCCGTACTGCGTCATCATATACTGCGTCATCCCGCACTGCGTCATAATATTCTGCGTCATCCCACACTGCGTCACCCCGCACTGCGTCATCATATACTGCGTCATTCCACAGTGCGTCATCATATACTGCGTTATCCCGCACTGCGTCATCCCGCACTGCGTCATCATATTCTGTGTCATCCCACACTGCGTCACCCCGCACTGCGTCATCATATACTGCGTCATCCCACAGTGCGTCATCATATACTGCGTCATCCGCACTGCGTCATCTCACACTGCGTCATCATATACTGCGTCATCCCGCACTGCGTCACCCCGCACTGCGTCATCATATACTGCGTCATCCGGACTGCGTCACCCCGCACTGCATCATCATATACTGCGTCATCCCGCACTGCGTCATCATATTCTGCGTCATCCCACACTGCGTCACCCCGCACTGCGTCATCATATACTGCTTCATCCCACAGTGCGTCATCATATACTGCGTCATCCGCACTGCGTCATCCCACACTGCGTCATCCCACACTGCGTCATCATTTACTGCGTCATCCCGCACTGCGTCATCATATACTGCGTCATCCACACTTCGTCATCATATACTGCGTCATCCCGCACTGAGTCATCATATACTGCGTCATCCCGCACTGCGTCACCCCGCACTGCGTCATCATATACTGCGTCATCCCACAGTGCGTCATCATATACTGCGTCATCCGCACTGCGTCATCCCACACTGCATCATCATATACTGCGTCATCCCGCACTGCGTCACCCCGCACTGCGTCATCATGCACTGCGTCATCCGCACTGTGTCACCCCGCACTGCGTCATCATATACTGCGTCATCCCACACTGCGTCATCATATACTGCGTCATCCGCACTGCGTCATCATATACTGCGTCATCCGCACTGCGTCATCCCACACTGCATCATCATATACTGCGTCATCCCGCACTGCGTCACCCCGCACTGCGTCATCATGCACTGCGTCATCCGCACTGTGTCACCCCGCACTGCGTCATCATATACTGCGTCACCCCGCACTGCGTCATCATATACTGCGTCATCCCGCACTGCGTCATCATATACTGCGCCATCCCGCACTGCGTCATCATATACTGCGTCATCCGCACTGCGTCATCATATACTGCGTCATCCCACACTGCTACACGCAAAGAAAACCCGCACAGCTAGTGTTAGACCACAGTGAGGTGCTGACTGGATGGAGACGTGATTATATCATATGAAAGAAAAAGGACCCAGTCTATCAGCACTCAGTCACAAGGATTGTAATGTTGTAAATTTAAAAATATGCTTTATTTATAACCATGAATAAAAAATAGGGTGTTAAAACGTAATTAAATAGTATTAAACAGCACGTGACTCTATCCTTAATAACCCACCTTTAATTATGTGGGTGGATATAATAAGATCCCTAATGAATGTTGGGGATCAGACGCTACTGATAGTAGCTACCTAACGATATAGGCAAGAGGAGCCTGTGGGAGCCCACTCAAAGACACTTTCCATATAAGTGTATCCAGGCGTGTGCTACGCATACAATTGATACACTGTGGATAAGTACAGTAATACTGTGTGACGAATTGCGAGCTAAGTTAGACCTGATATAATGTCTGTCCCTGATTAGGATATGCAATGGTGACTAAATCCATTCATCAGTGCTGTCAGGGCCAGGTCTATGATGAAAACCTGTGTGGCCCACCTTGTTGATAATAGGTGCACACTTATTATCACATTTGATAGTGTAATACGGAGTAGTATGGCAAAACTGGAGCGTTAGATAAGGTCATCTAAACACCTAAACTGCAGATAGTGTATAGGGTGGAAACACCTGTAAGTAGCATTGGAAACAGTGGTGTTATACAGGTGTAGTTAACCAAGGTACACCTAAACCAATGTCAATAGAAGGTGTCAATATTATCTGCTGTTGCCGCCCAGTATACGTTATAGTGAGAGCAAGATGCAGACACTTAGCACATATGGACAGTTTACCCTTAAGTGAGCGTAGTAAAATGTTGCACACAGAGGATAGATGATAGCATGGAGGCAACCTCCACAATGTCTGCAGTAGTACAGGGGGGTTCACAGTACTCTGTGAGTAATGATGTTGTTAACTGTGACCCCCTGTGGTACTGCTCAGCATATAGTGGGTTAAGGCAAAATAGAATTGCCAAAATACTCAGCTTGTGACTGAGTGGGGTATAGAGGTGGTTAATGCTGTGGTAAAACAATAAAACCCATAGACGCACCACCCCCCCTCTCAAAAAACAGCTGGTCTATCTCTGAAGCCAAGTGAAGGGAACACCGGTCTAACTGGTAGTCGCACAGTCCCCTACATCAGCGCTGATCTTGGTTATATCAGCGCTGATGTGTTCGAGGACTTGCCTGTCTCAGAAGTGTTGAACCATAGACCCCTCAGGTAAGAGGATCACGCAGTGCAGTGGTAAAGCGCGATCCCATATACATAAGCACACACGCGGGGAGCTAAAGTGTATTAGCGCTGATAAATATCAGTGGGCTGCTGCATTTGAAATAAATGAGCTTCCCGCGTGTGCAGGAGTAGGATTGCTGATATAACCAAGATCAGCGCTGATGTAGGGGACTGTGCGACTACCAGTTAGACCGGTGTTCCCTTCACTTGGCTTCAGAGATAGACCAGCTGTTTTTTGAGAGGGGGGGTGGTGCGTCTATGGGTTTTATTGTTTTACCACAGCATTAACCACCTCTATACCCCACTCAGTCACAAGCTGAGTATTTTGGCAATTCTATTTTGCCTTAACCCACTATATGCTGAGCAGTACCACAGGGGGTCACAGTTAACAACATCATTACTCACAGAGTACTGTGAACCCCCCTGTACTACTGCAGACATTGTGGAGGTTGCCTCCATGCTATCATCTATCCTCTGTGTGCAACACTTTACTACGCTCACTTAAGGGTAAACTGTCCATATGTGCTAAGTGTCTGCATCTTGCTCTCACTATAACGTATACTGGGCGGCAACAGCAGATAATATTGACACCTTCTATTGACATTGGTTTAGGTGTACCTTGGTTAACTACACCTGTATAACACCACTGTTTCCAATGCTACTTACAGGTGTTTCCACCCTATACACTATCTGCAGTTTAGGTGTTTAGATGACCTTATCTAACGCTCCAGTTTTGCCATACTACTCCGTATTACACTATCAAATGTGATAATAAGTGTGCACCTATTATCAACAAGGTGGGCCACACAGGTTTTCATCATAGACCTGGCCCTGACAGCACTGATGAATGGATTTAGTCACCATTGCATATCTTAATCAGGGACAGACATTATATCAGGTCTAACTTAGCTCGCAATTCGTCACACAGTATTACTGTACTTATCCACAGTGTATCAATTGTATGCGTAGCACACGCCTGGATACACTTATATGGAAAGTGTCTTTGAGTGGGCTCTCACAGGCTCCTCTTGCCTATATCATTAGGTAGCTACTATCAGTAGCGTCTGATCCCCAACATTCATTAGGGATCTTATTATATCCACCCACATAATTAAAGGTGGGTTATTAAGGATAGAGTCACGTGCTGTTTAATACTATTTAATTACGTTTTAACACCCTATTTTTTATTCATGGTTATAAATAAAGCATATTTTTAAATTTACAACATTACAATCCTTGTGACTGAGTGCTGATAGACTGGGTCCTTTTTCTTTCATATGATATAATCTCATCCCACACTGCGTCATAATATACTGCGTCACCCGCACTGCGTCACCCCGCACTGCGTCATCCCGCACTGCGTCATCATATACTGCGTCATCCCACACTGCGTCATCATATACTGCGTCATCCGCACTGCGTCACCCCGCACTGCGTCATCATATACTGCGTCATCATACACTGCGTCATCCCGCACTGAGTCATCATATACTGCGTCATCCGCACTGCGTCACCCCGCACTGCGTCATCCCGCACTGCGTCATCCCACACTGCGTCATCCCACACTGCGTCATCCGCACTGCGTCATCCCACACTGCTTCATCATATACTGCGTCATCCGCACTGCGTTACCCCGCACTGCGTCATCATATACTGCGTCATCATACACTGCGTCATCCGCACTGCGTCATCCCGCACTGAGTCATCATATACTGCATCATCCCGCACTGCGTCATCATATTCTGCGTCATCCCGCACTGCGTCATCATATACTGCGTCATCCCGTACTGCGTCATCATATACTGCGTCATCCCGCACTACGTCATCATATACTGCGTCATCCCGCACTGCGTCATCATATACTGCGTCATCCCGTAATGCGTCATCATATACTGCGTCATCATATTATGCATGATCATATACTGCGTCATCCCGCACTACGTCATCATATACTGCGTCAGCCGCACTACATCATCATATACTGCGTCATCCCGCACTACGTCATCATATACTGCGTCAGCCGCACTGAGTCATCATATACTGCGTCATCACATACTGCGTCATCCCGCACTGCGTCATCATATTCTGCGTCATCCCGCACTGCGTCATCATATACTGCGTCATCCGCACTGCGTCACCCCGCACTGCGTCACCCCGCACTGCGTCATCATACACTGCATCATCACATACTGCGTCATCCCGCACTGCGTCATCATATTCTGCGTCATCCCGCACTACATCATCACATACTGCGTCATCCCGCACTGCGTCATCATATTCTGCGTCATCCCGCACTGCGTCATCCCACACTGCGTCATAATATACTGCGTCATCCGCACTGCGTCACCCCGCACTGCGTCATCCCGCACTGCATCATCATATTCTGCATCATCCCGCACTACATCACCATATACTGCGTCATCCGCACTGCGTCACCCCGCACTGCGTCATCATACACTGCGTCATCATACACTGCGTCATCATATACTGCGTCATTATATACTGCGTCATCCCGCACTGCGTCATCATATACTGCGTCATCCCGCACTGCGTCATCATATACTGCGTCATCCGCACTGCGTCATCCCGCACTGCGTCATCATATACTGCATCATCATATTCTGCATCATCCCGCACTACGTCATCATATACTGCGTCATCCCGCACTGCGTCATCCCACACTGCGTCATCATATACTGCGTCATCCCACACTGCGTCATCATATACTGCGTCATCCCGCACTGCGTCATCATATACTGCGTCATCCCGCACTGCGTCATCATATTCTGCGTCATCCCGCACTGCGTCATCATATACTGCGTCATCATATACTGCGTCATCATATACTGCGTCATCCCTCACTGCGTCATCATATATGTGTCCACTCCCAATTAAGCGATTTCTACACCAAGATAAATTAACCTAGCCAATTCCAGTCTGGGTTTCGCCCCAAACACTCCACCGTAACTACCCTGCTAAAAGTTTGCAATGAGACCCAGTGTGGAATGGAACGGGGACAACTCACTGGCGCAGTATTCCTAGATTTTGCAAAGGCTTTTGACACAGTTGATCATGCTATCCTGCTTAACAAACTCCAGAGCTCTGGAATAGGGAAGCATGCTTTAAACTAGTTTCACTACTACCTATCAGGAAGATCCCAACATGTGTCCATCTCAGGCTCTAACGCCAACCCCCTGGATATCACCTGTGGTGTCCCGCAAGGCTCTGTTCTGGGGCCCCTACTCTTCTCAGTGTTCATCAATGATCTCCCCACAGCTTGTAAGGAAGCCTCAATACACATGTATGCAGATGACACAATCCTATATGCACACAGCCATAGCCTCTCTGACCTTCAACACATACTTCAATCTGACTTTCTGAGCATCGAAAAAAGGATTTCCCCAAACAAACTGTTTTTAAACACTGACAAGACTGTAACAATGGTATTTGGGACCAAGACTAAACTTGTAAAGATTCCAGTGACTGAGCTCCAGATTAGAACCAACGCTAACACCACCCTAACCCCTGTCACTAGTTTTAAATACCTGGGCATATGGTTTGACTCCCACTTAACATTCGGGATGAACATTGATACCCTGACAACCAAGACCTATGCCAAACTAGGGGTTCTTTACAGGAACAAATCCTCCCTAAGTCTCCTGGTCAGAAAGCGTATCGCACAGCAGATGCTAATGCCAATTATTGACTATGGAGACATAGTATATGGCTCGGCACCCCAAACCCACCTTAGCAAACTTGAAACCCTCTAAAATTCAATTTGTCGTTTTGTTCTCCAATGCAACTACAACACACATCACTGCGAAATGCTCAAAGAACTAGATTGGTCATCACTCGAGTCTAGGCGCAAAGTTCACCTTTCCTGTCTCGCCTTCAAATACTTTCTGGGCAAGCTACCCGCCTATCTGAACAAGCTCCTCACCCCTACCACATGCAGCACTTATCATCTGAGATCAGACTCCAAAAGACTGTTCATGGTCCCAATTCTCAACAAAGTATCCGGACGTTCCTCCTTCTCTTACCGTGCACCCAAAACTGGAACAATCTACCGGAGACTCTCACATTCACCACCAGTTTAAGTTCTCTCAAAACTAAGGCTGTCTCACATTTTAATCTGGTCTGTAACTGTTACATAGGCCTATAATATATATTATCTGTAACTGTGCATGCAATGTCTTGTATATAATGTATAACCCTGCTCACTTATGTAACTGTATTTGTAACCATGTATTATTTGTCTTAACTCTATGCCAAGGACATACTGTACATGAAAACGAGAGGTAACTCTCAATGTATTACTTCCTGGTAACACATTTTATAATAAAAAAATACACTGCATCATCCTGCACTACATCATCATATAATGCGCCATCCCGCACTGTCATCATATACTGCGCCATCCCACACTGTGCCATCCCACACTGTGCCATCATATACTGCGCCATCATATACTGCACCATCCCACACTGTGCCATCATATACTGCGCCATCCCACACTGTGCCATCATATACTGCGCCATCCCACACTGTGCCATCATATACTGCGCCATCCCACACTGTGCCATCATATACTGCGCCATCCCGCACTGCGTTATCATATACTGCGCCATCCCACACTGTGCCATCATATACTGCGCCATCCCGCACTGCGTCATCATATACTGCGCCATCCCACACTGTGCCATCATATACTGCACCATCCCACACTGTGCCATCATATACTGCGCCACCCTGCACAGCGCCATCCCACACAGCGCACACGCGCCATCCCGCACAGCATCATAATATATATCTTCCTATACAGCAGCATCCTATACTGGAAGATAATGCACAGACACAGTGGGAGACATTGTCCCCTCAGATAACCCCACACCCCGTTATCACACAGAACACCCCCTGCCTTCCCTGGGAAGCAGTGACAACACAGACTATCCCAGCATTACCCAGCAGGGGGAGCCGCTCAATGCAATAATCCCAACGCAGCAGGAACCAGGGCTGTGTAAGGCGTTAACAGGTCCAGTGTCCGTATTGGTTCTGAACAAGAAGTGTACATTTATTTTAGGTTGTGTGCCTTTTATGGGACCAACATCAGGGTTCTTTAAAGAGCTCTCCAAACCTCACAGGTCTCTTCTTCACATGTACAGAGCGTTCCCAAACCTCACAGATCTCTTCTTCACATGTACAGAGCTTTCCAAACCTCACAGGTCTCTTCTTCATATGTACAGAGCTTTCCAAACCTCACAGGTCTCTACTTCACATGTACAGAGCTTTCCAAACCTCACAGGTCTCTTCTTCACATGTACAGAGCTTTCCCAAACCTCACAGGTCTCTTCTTCACCTGTACAAAGCTTTCCAAACCTCACAGGTCTCTTCTTCACATGTACAAAGCTTTTCCAAACCTCACAGGTCTCTTCTTCACATGTACAGAGCTTTCCAAACCTCACAGGTCTCTTCTTCACATGTACAGAGCTTTCCAAACCTCACAGGTCTCTTCTTCACGTATAAAGACTCTCTGATGTCAGTGCGCGCCGGAAGCAAGCTGGGCTCAGCTTCCAACACGGTGACACCGCTCCGGGACACGGTGACACCACCCTGGGACATGGTGACCCCGCCTCGGGGCACGGTGACAGCGCTCCGGGACAAGGTGACACCGCCCCAGCGCACGGAGACGCCGCCCCGGCACACGGAGACGCCGTCCTGGCACACGGAGGCGCCGCCTCGGCACACGGTAACACCGCCCCGGCACACGGTGACACTGTCTCGGGACACGGTGACGCTGCAGTACGCAGTCCTTACCTTATTCAGAGCCTGGAAGATGCGGGTGTTCTCCTCGCTGAGCCGGCCTCTTTCCGCCTGCGCCTGCTCCTCCGCCCACCTCACCTGCTGCTCCAGCCGCACAACCTTATCCTGACACAAACATAGGTTTATTTAATGGCGTTCTCCGATGAGACGCCGTGCTGCACAGACGGCAGCAGTGCCAGGCAACCCTGCACACACACCACACACACACACACACACACACACACACACACACACACACACACACACACACACACACACACACACACACACACCACACACTGCCTATTACACATACAGTGCGCTCAGCGGCAGTGCCAGGCTCCCCCTGCACACACACACACACTCACACTGCCTATTACACATACAGTGCGCTCAGCGGCAGTGCCAGGCTCCTCCTACACACACACACACACTGCCTATTACACATACAGTGCGCTCAGCGGCAGTGCCAGGCACCCCCTGCACACACACACACACGCACTGCCTATTACACATACAGTGCGCTCAGCGGCAGTGCCAGGCACCCCCTGCACACACACACACACACACACACACACACACACACACACACACACACACACACACACACACACACACTGCCTATTACACATACAGTGCGCTCAGCGGCAGTGCCAGGCTCCTCCTGCACACACACACACACACACACACACACACACACACTGCCTATTACACATACAGTGCGCTCAGCGGCAGTGCCAGGCACCCCCTGCACACACACACACACTCACACACTGCCTATTACACATACAGTGCGCTCAGCGGCAGTGCCAGGCTCCCCCACATACACGCACGCACTGCCTATTACACATACAGTGCATGCAGCGGCAGTGCCAGGCTCCTCCTGCACACACACACGCACTGCCTATTACACATACAGTGCGCTCAGCGGCAGTGCCAGGCTCCCCCCCACACACACACACGCACTGCCTATTACACATACAGTGCGCTCAGCGGCAGTGCCAGGCTCCCCCACATACACACACGCACTGCCTATTACACATACAGTGCATGCAGCGGCAATGCCAGGCTCCCCCACATACACACACACACAGACACACACTGCCTATTACACATACAGTGCGCTCAGCGGCAGTGCCAGGCACCCCCTGCACACACACACACACACACACACACACACACACACACACACACACACTGCCTATTACACATACAGTGCGATCAGCGGCAGTGCCAGGCTCCTCCTGCACACACACACACACACACACACTGCCTATTACACATACAGTGCGCTCAGCGGCAGTGCCAGGCTCCTCCTGCACACACACACACACACACACACACACTGCCTATTACACATACAGTGCGCTCAGCGGCAGTGCCAGGCACCCCCTGCACACACACACACACACACTGCCTATTACACATACAGTGCATGCAGCGGCAGTGCCAGGCTCCCCCACATACACGCACGCACTGCCTATTACACATACAGTGCATGCAGCGGCAGTGCCAGGCTCCTCCTGCACACACACACGAACTGCCTATTACACATACAGTGCGCTCAGCGGCAGTGCCAGGCTCCCCCCCACACACACACACGCACTGCCTATTACACATACAGTGCGCTCAGCGGCAGTGCCAGGCTCCCCCACATACACACACGCACTGCCTATTACACATACAGTGCATGCAGCGGCAGTGCCAGGCTCCCCTACATACATACACGCACTGCCTATTACACATACAGTGCGCTCAGCGGCAGTGCCAGGCTCCCCCACATACACACACGCACTGCCTATTACACACACAGTGCATGCAGCGGCTGTGCCAGGCTCCCCCACATACACACACACACTGCCTATTACACATACAGTGCATGCAGCGGCACTGCCAGGCTCCCCCACATACACACACGCACTGCCTATTACACACACAGTGCGCTCAGCGGCAGTACCAGGCTCCCCCACATACACACACGCACTGCCTATTACACATACAGTGCGCTCAGCGGCAGTGCCAGGCTCCCCCACATACACACACTGCCTATTACACATACAGTGCGCTCAGCGGCAGTGCCAGGCTCCCCCACATACATACACACACACGCACACACACACACACACTGCCTATTACACATACAGTGCGCTTAGCGGCAGTGCTAGGCTCCCCCACATACATACACGCACTGCCTTTTACACATACAGTGCATGCAGCGGCAGTGCCAGGCTCCCCCACATACACACACACACTGCCTATTACACATACAGTGCATGCAGCGGCACTGCCAGGCTCCCCCACATACACACACGCACTGCCTATTACACATACAGTGCATGCAGCGGCACTGCCAGGCTCCCCCACATACATACACGCACTGCCTATTACACATACAGTGCGCTTAGCGGCAGTGCTAGGCTCCCCCACATACATACACGCACTGCCTTTTACACATACAGTGCATGCAGCGGCAGTGCTAGGCTCCCCCACATACATACACGCACTGCCTTTTACACATACAGTGCATGCAGCGGCAGTGCTAGGCTCCCCCACATACATACACGCACTGCCTATTACACATACAGTGCATGCAGCGGCAGTGCCAGGCTCCCCCTCACACACAGGAAGGGGAGGAGCTGTGAGACAAGATGGCGGCAGACACTGGAGGAGGGAGAGGCGGTGAAACCAGGGCTCATGCTGATCTGAATGCGAATAAGAACGTTGAAGCTAAAGTGCAGAAACTTCTGCAAAAGAAAGAGTCAGAAAAGATAGAAAAAGAGATGAATGAAAATGTTGGACAGAAAGAAGCTGAAATGGACAATACTGAAAGTCCGGCTCAGAACCAGACGGGTGAGAGAACTGCGGCTAAAACCAGCTCAAGGCCTAATGAAGTCAGGAGCAAAAGGCAGGCAGAGCATGAGAAAAGGAGACTGGGGGTCACAGAAATTGTTATCCCACAAGTTAGTAAGGAGATACACACTAATGCACAGGCAGCTGCACCTGAGACAGAGACCCTGCAAACAGCTGCACCTGAGACAGAGACCCTGCAAAAAGCTGCACCTGAGACCAAGATGGCGATGGGGTCTCTTGGTACGGGATGGCACCTGAGACCGAGACCCTGCAAACAGCTGCACCTGACACAGAGACCGAGACCCTGCAAACAGCTGCACCTGACACAGAGACCCTGCAAACAGCTGCACCTGACACAGAGACCGAGACCCTGCATACAGCTGCACCTGAGACCGAGACCCTGCATACACCTGACACAGAGACCGAGACCCTGCAAACAGCTGCACCTGACACAGAGACCGAGACCCTGCAAACAGCTGCACCTGACATAGAGACCCTGCAAACAGCTGTACCTGACACAGAGACCCTGCAAACAGCTGTACCTGACACAGAGACCGAGACCCTGCATACAGCTGACACAGAGACCGAGACCCTGCAAACAGCTGCACCTAAGACCGAGTCCCTGCATACAGCTGCACCTGTGACCGAGACCCTGCAAACAGCTGCACCTGAGACAGAGACCCTGCAAACAGCTGCACCTGAGACCAAGACCCTGCAAACAGCTGCACCTGAGACCGAGACCCTGCAAACAGCTGCACCTGACACAGAGACCGAGACCCTGCAAATAGCTGCACCTAAGACCGAGACCCTGCATACAGCTGCACCTGAGACCGAGACCCTGCAAACAGCTGCACCTGAGACAGAGACCCTGCAAACAGCTGCACCTGAGACCAAGACCCTGCAAACAGCTGCACCTGAGACCGAGACCCTGCAAACAGCTGCACCTGACACAGAGACCGAGACCCTGCAAACAGCTGCACCTAAGACCGAGACCCTGCATACAGCTGCACCTGAGACCGAGACCCTGCAAACAGCTGCACCTGAGACAGAGACCCTGCAAACAGCTGCACCTGAGACCAAGACCCTGCAAACAGCTGCACCTGAGACCGAAACCCTGCAAACAGCTGCACCTGACACAGAGACCGAGACCCTGCAAACAGCTGCACCTAAGACCGAGACCCTGCATACAGCTGCACCTGAGACCGAGACCCTGCAAACAGCTGTACCTGACACAGAGACCCTGCAAACAGCTGTACATGACACAGAGACCGAGTCCCTGCATACAGCTGCACCTGTGACCGAGACCCTGCAAACAGCTGCACCTGAGACAGAGACCCTGCAAACAGCTGCACCTGAGACCGAGACCCTGCAAACAGCTGCACCTGAGACCGAGACCCTGCAAACAGCTGCACCTGAGACAGAGACCCTGCAAACAGCTGCACCTGAGACCGAGACCCTGCAAACAGCTGCACCTGACACAGAGACCCTGCAAACAGCTGCACCTGAGACCAAGACCCTGCAAACTGCTGCACCTGACACAGAGACCCTGCAAACAGCTGCACCTGAGACCGAGACCCTGCAAACAGCTGCACCTGACACAGAGACCCTGCATACAGCTGCACCTGACACAGAGACCCTGCATACAGCTGCACCTGACACAGAGACCCTGCATACAGCTGCACCTGACACAGAGACCCTGCATACAGCTGCACCTGACACAGAGACCCTGCATACAGCTGCACCTGAGACAGAGACCCTGCATACAGCTGCACCTGAGACAGAGACCCTGCATACAGCTGCTGCACCTGAGAAGAGACACTGCATACAGCTGCACCTGGCACAGAGACCCTGCAAACAGCTGCACCTGAGACAGAGACCTTGCAAACAGCTGCACCTGAGACCGAGACCCTGCAAACAGCTGCACCGGAGACCGAGACCCTGCATACAGCTGCACCTGAGACCGAGACCCTGCATACAGCTGCACCTGAGACCGAGACCCTGCAAACAGCTGCACCTGACACAGAGACCCTGCAAACAGCTGCACCTGAGACCAAGACCCTGCAAACAGCTGCACCTGAGACCAAGACCCTGCAAACAGCTGCACCTGACACAGAGACCCTGCAAACAGCTGCACCTGAGACCGAGACCCTGCAAACAGCTGCACCTGACACAGAGACCCTGCATACAGCTGCACCTGACACAGAGACCCTGCAAACAGCTGCACCTGAGACCGAGACCCTGCAAACAGCTGCACCTGACACAGAGACCCTGCATACAGCTGCACCTGACACAGAGACCCTGCAAACAGCTGCACCTGAGACCAAGACCCTGCATACAGCTGCACCTGAGACAGAGACCCTGCAAACAGCTGCACCTGAGACCAAGACCCTGCAAACAGCTGCACCTGAGACCGAGACCCTGCATACAGCTGCACCTGAGACCGAGACCCTGCAAACAGCTGAGGGGGGTCAGAAAGATGCAGGATTTAGCAGCCACACTGCAAACAGCCCAGGCTGAGAGCCTGAATAATGCTGGAAATACACCTGAGACAGACCAGTAAACAGCCCAGGCACAGGAAGAAGTGTCTGAAATAGAAATGGCTGAAGCAGTGGAAAACACAGAAACAGCAGAGGCTTTTGAGGCACAAGAAATGGAGATTCCTAAAATTGGAGAGAAATCCATACAGCCTGCAGCAGCATCAAAGCCCTTAGCAGAAACAGGACCGGCAAAGTCCTTAGGTGAAGCAGGAACGGCAGCAAAACCAACAGGAGCGGATGAGCCAGCTCCTGTCCCTCCCCCTCCCCCCCCAGCAGTCAGCATGGAGTACAAGACGCCCAGGTACATCTTACCTGACGATGCCAGAAAGCGCAGGAACATAGTCAGACTGCATTATTGTGGGGATATGGCTCCTATACCGGACAGATTTGTTATAGGAAAGGACTTGATCAAACTTTCTCTTGGCTTCCAACCCAGTGAGGTGTATGCTTTGTTACATGCACCTAATAGCAGGAACTATGAAGTCAGCTTTAAGACACCAGAAGGGTTAGAAAAATTCTGGTTTCGTAACAAAGAAGTGAAGGATAATCCAGAATGGGAATTCTTTAAAGTTATCCAGGTATCTCGCCCTGCGACCGTGGAAGTGAATATTATCTTTGATATTGAGACTGTAGCGGTTGAAGATATATATTTTTGGCTACAAAGACAGTGTGATGTTCAGACTGGTCCAGTGAAAAGTATGGATGCTGAAGGTTTCTGGAATGGGGGCTACAAGTTTAAAGTTAATCTCAGGTACACACACAATGTAGCATGTCACCTCCCAAACGCCATATATATTGGAAGAGATCGCGGGCGATGTTTTTATTGGGGACAGCCTAAAAAGTGTTTTAAATGTGATTCTCCTAGGCACTTAAGCTCAGTGTGTTAGAAAATCAGATGCACTTTATGTGGTTCAATTGGTCATCACAGCTCTGAGTGTGACAAGGACTAAGGGCCTCATGCAGAGAGCAGCGCAAAAAGTGAAAGCGGCATTAATTGGCGGATTCTGCCTTCAGAAAGGCAGAAACCGGCAAGTTTAAAAAAAAGCGCCATTTTTTTTTTTTTCCCCTTCAAATTCGCCGCGCGCCTGGAGAGTTTAAATTCTCTCCAGTTTTTTTCTCTGCCGTATGCAGAGAGCCGCGATCGCCATCTAGTGGCTGTTCGCGGCAAAAAAATGGCGCGATTTTCAACATTTTCCCTCTCCACCAAGCAGCTGGCGCTCCGCGGCGGTGGAGGGGGAAAAAAAAAAACGCGATTTTTTCCCCAGTAGTTTCAACAGCGCTAATAGCGCTGTTGAAACTCTCCATATGCAGAAAGGCAGTTTTCTGCCCTTTCTGCATATGGACATAAAAACTCTCCAAAAAAGGTAAAATTTTTCCCCCTCTCCAATTCTGCATAGCGCTGCTCTCTGCATGAGGCCCATAGTCTGCAACCTGTGCTATAAATGGGTCATTCCTTTAAAGATTGTCCAGAAGCCGAGCACAGCCATTATACGCAGAAGGAAATGTCTAATGTGCAGAGTACAACATCTCATGATAAAGAGAGCGGGGTCTTCGGGGGGTCTTGGGCTCGCGCCTGTGGAGGAGGTTTTGGGGTCTTTTGGTCTAGAACGTGCACCTCTGGGCCGGGGAGAGTCAGATGGAGAACACAGGAGCGATCAGAGTTATGTACTAGACACATACTTCTACTCACGAAGGTGATGAACCTTGCGCGGATGGCGGCGAACCATGTGGGGATGGCGGCGACCCTTGCGCGAATGGCAGCGAACCTTGCGGGGATGGCGGCGAACCTTGCGGGGATGGCGGCGAACCATGTGGGAATGGCGGCGAACCTTGCGGGGATGGCGGCGAACCATGTGGGAATGGCGGCGAACCTTGCGGGGATGGCGGCGAACCTTGCGCGGATGGCGGCGAACCATGCGGGGATGGCGGCGAACCATGTGGGAATGGCGGCGAACCATGTGGGAATGGCGGCGAACCATGCGGGGATGGCGGCGACCCTTGCGCGAATGGCGGCGAACCTTGCGGGGATGGCGGAGAACCATGTGGGAATGGCGGCGAACCTTGCGGGGATGGCAGCGAACCTTGCGCGAATGGCGGCGAACCTTGCGGGGATGGCGGCGAACCTTGCGCGAATGGCGGCGAACCTTGTGGGGATGGCGGCGAACCATGAGGGAATGGTGGCGAACCATGTGGGAATGGCGGCGAACCTTGTATTGATGGCGGCGAACCATGTGGGGATGGCGGTGACCCTTGCGCGAATGGCGGCGAACCTTGCGGGGATGGCGGTGACCCTTGCGGGGATGGCGGCGACCCTTGCGGGGATGGCGGCGAACCTTGCGGGGATGGCGGCGAACCTTGCGGGGATGGCGGCGAACCATGTATTGATGGCGGCGAACCATGTGGGGATGGCGGCGACCCTTGCGGGGATGGCGGCGAACCTTGTATTGATGGCGATGATGAACAGGAAACAATGAAAAGGAAAAACTGCCCAAACCTGCTCATCAGGAAAGAAAAGTACAAAAACCGGAGATAAAGAAACGGTCCCAGAAGAGATCTCGCTGCACAACGCATACGCGGTATTACAGGGAGAGAGTTGGGGTGCAGAGATCTCGCTGCACAACGCATACGCGGTATTACAGGGAGAGAGTTGGGGTGAAGAGATCTCGCTGCACAACGCATACGCGGTATTACAGGGAGAGAGTTGGGGTGCAGAGATCTCGCTGCACAACGCATACGCGGTATTACAGGGAGAGAGTTGGGGTGCAGAGATCTCGCTGCACAACGCATACGCGGTATTACAGGGAGAGAGTTGGGGTGCAGAGATCTCGCTGCACAACGCATACGCGGTATTACAGGGAGAGAGTTGGGGTGCAGAGATCTCGCTGCGCAACGCATACGCGGTATTACAGGGAGAGAGTTGGGGTGAAGAGATCTCGCTGTGCAACGCATACGCGGTATTACAGGGAGAGAGTTGGGGTGCAGAGATCTCGCTGCACAACGCATACGCGGTATTACAGGGAGAGAGTTGGGGTGAAGAGATCTCGCTGCACAACGCATACGCGGTATTACAGGGAGAGAGTTGGGGTGCAGAGATCTCGCTGCACAACGCATACGCGGTATTACAGGGAGAGAGTTGGGGTGAAGAGATCTCGCTGCACAACGCATACGCGGTATTACAGGGAGAGAGTTGGGGTGATGAGATCTCGCTGCACAACGCATACGCGGTATTACAGGGAGAGAGTTGGGGTGAAGAGATCTCGCTGCGCAACGCATACGCGGTATTACAGGGAGAGAGTTGGGGTGATGAGATCTCGCTGCACAACGCATACGCGGTATTACAGGGAGAGAGTTGGGGTGCAGAGATCTCACTGCGCAACGCATACGCGGTATTACAGGGAGAGAGTTGGGGTGCAGAGATCTCGCTGCGCAACGCATACGCGGTATTACAGGGAGAGAGTTGGGGTGAAGAGATCTCGCTGCACAACGCATACGCGGTATTACAGGGAGAGAGTTGGGGTGAAGAGATCTCGCTGCACAGCGCATACGCGATATTACAGGGAGAGAGTTGGGGAGAAGAGATCTCGCTGCACAACGCATACGCGGTATTACAGGGAGAGAGTTGGGGTGAAGAGATCTCGCTGCGCAACGCATACGCGGTATTACAGGGAGAGAGTTGGGGTGAAGAGATCTCGCTGCGCAACGCATACGCGGTATTACAGGGAGAGAGTTGGGGTGAAGACATCTCGCTGCGCAACGCATACGCGGTATTACAGGGAGAGAGTTGGGGTGCAGAGATCTCGCTGCGCAACGCATACGCGGTATTACAGGGAGAGAGTTGGGGTGCAGAGATCTCGCTGCGCAACGCATACGCGGTATTACAGGGAGAGAGTTGGGGTGCAGAGATCTCGCTGCACAACGCATACGCGGTATTACAGGGAGAGAGTTGGGGTGCAGAGATCTCACTGCGCAACGCATACGCGGTATTACAGGGAGAGAGTTGGGGTGCAGAGATCTCGCTGCGCAACGCATACGCGGTATTACAGGGAGAGAGTTGGGGTGAAGAGATCTCGCTGCACAACGCATACGCGGTATTACAGGGAGAGAGTTGGGGTGAAGAGATCTCGCTGCACAGCGCATACGCGATATTACAGGGAGAGAGTTGGGGAGAAGAGATCTCGCTGCACAACGCATACGCGGTATTACAGGGAGAGAGTTGGGGTGAAGAGATCTCGCTGCGCAACGCATACGCGGTATTACAGGGAGAGAGTTGGGGTGAAGAGATCTCGCTGCGCAACGCATACGCGGTATTACAGGGAGAGAGTTGGGGTGCAGAGATCTCGCTGCACAACGCATACGCGGTATTACAGGGAGAGAGTTGGGGTGCAGAGATCTCGCTGCACAACGCATACGCGGTATTACAGGGAGAGAGTTGGGGTGCAGAGATCTCGCTGCGCAACGCATACGCGGTATTACAGGGAGAGAGTTGGGGTGAAGAGATCTCGCTGCACAACGCATACGCGGTATTACAGGGAGAGAGTTGGGGTGAAGAGATCTCGCTGCACAACGCATACGCGGTATTACAGGGAGAGAGTTGGGGTGCAGAGATCTCGCTGCACAACGCATACGCGGTATTACAGGGAGAGAGTTGGGGTGAAGAGATCTCGCTGCACAACGCATACGCGGTATTACAGGGAGAGAGTTGGGGTGCAGAGATCTCGCTGCACAACGCATACGCGGTATTACAGGGAGAGAGTTGGGGTGCAGAGATCTCGCTGCACAACGCATACGCGGTATTACAGGGAGAGAGTTGGGGTGATGAGATCTCGCTGCACAACGCATACGCGGTATTACAGGGAGAGAGTTGGGGTGCAGAGATCTCGCTGCACAACGCATACGCGGTATTACAGGGAGAGAGTTGGGGTGCAGAGATCTCGCTGCACAACGCATACGCGGTATTACAGGGAGAGAGTTGGGGTGCAGAGATCTCGCTGCACAACGCATACGCGGTATTACAGGGAGAGAGTTGGGGTGAAGAGATCTCGCTGCACAACGCATACGCGGTATTACAGGGAGAGAGTTGGGGTGATGAGATCTCGCTGCACAACGCATACGCGGTATTACAGGGAGAGAGTTGGGGAGAAGAGATCTCGCTGCACAACGCATACGCGGTATTACAGGGAGAGAGTTGGGGTGCAGAGATCTCGCTGCACAACGCATACGCGGTATTACAGGGAGAGAGTTGGGGTGATGAGATCTCGCTGCGCAACGCATACGCGGTATTACAGGGAGAGAGTTGGGGTGAAGAGATCTCGCTGCACAACGCATACGCGATATTACAGGGAGAGAGTTGGGGAGAAGAGATCTCGCTGCACAACGCATACGCGGTATTACAGGGAGAGAGTTGGGGAGAAGAGATCTCGCTGCACAACGCATACGCGGTATTACAGGGAGAGAGTTGGGGTGCAGAGATCTCGCTGCACAACGCATACGCGGTATTACAGGGAGAGAGTTGGGGTGATGAGATCTCGCTGCGCAACGCATACGCGGTATTACAGGGAGAGAGTTGGGGTGCAGAGATCTCGCTGCACAACGCATACGCGGTATTACAGGGAGAGAGTTGGGGTGATGAGATCTCGCTGCACAACGCATACGCGGTATTACAGGGAGAGAGTTGGGGTGCAGAGATCTCGCTGCGCAACGCATACGCGGTATTACAGGGAGAGAGTTGGGGAGAAGAGATCTCGCTGCGCAACGCATACGCGGTATTACAGGGAGAGAGTTAGGGTGATGAGATCTCGCTGCACAATGCATACGCGGTATTACAGGGAGAGAGTTGGGGAGAAGAGATCTCGCTGCGCAACGCATACGCGGTATTACAGGGAGAGAGTTGGGGTGAAGAGATCTCGCTGCACAACGCATACGCGGTATTACAGGGAGAGAGTTGGGGAGAAGAGATCTCGCTGCGCAACGCATACGCGGTATTACAGGGAGAGAGTTGGGGAGAAGAGATCTCGCTGCGCAACGCATACGCGGAATTACAGGGAGAGAGTTGGGGTGCAGAGATCTCGCTGCACAACGCATACGCGGTATTACAGGGAGAGAGTTGGGGTGCAGAGATCTCGCTGCACAACGCATACGCGGTATTACAGGGAGAGAGTTGGGGTGATGAGATCTCGCTGCACAACGCATACGCGGTATTACAGGGAGAGAGTTGGGGTGAAGAGATCTCGCTGCACAACGCATACGCGGTATTACAGGGAGAGAGTTGGGGTGCAGAGATCTCGCTGCGCAACGCATACGCGGTATTACAGGGAGAGAGTTGGGGTGATGAGATCTCGCTGCACAACGCATACGCGGTATTACAGGGAGAGAGTTGGGGTGCAGAGATCTCGCTGCACAACGCATACGCGGAATTACAGGGAGAGAGTTGGGGTGATGAGATCTCGCTGCACAACGCATGCGCGGTATTACAGGGAGAGAATTGGGGTGCAGAGATCTCGCTGCACAACGCATACGCGGTATTACAGGGAGAGAGTTGGGGTGAAGAGATCTCGCTGCACAACGCATACGCGGTATTACAGGGAGAGAGTTGGGGTGATGAGATCTCGCTGCGCAACACATACGCGGTATTACAGGGAGAGAGTTGGGGTGAAGAGATCTCGCTGCACAACGCATACGCGGTATTACAGGGAGAGAGTTGGGGAGAAGAGATCTCGCTGCACAACGCATACGCGGTATTACAGGGAGAGAGTTGGGGTGCAGAGATCTCGCTGCACAACGCATACGCGGTATTACAGGGAGAGAGTTGGGGTGCAGAGATCTCGCTGCACAACGCATACGCGGTATTACAGGGAGAGAGTTGGGGTGCAGAGATCTCGCTGCACAACGCATACGCGGTATTACAGGGAGAGAGTTGGGGTGCAGAGATCTCGCTGCGCAACGCATACGCGGTATTACAGGGAGAGAGTTGGGGTGAAGAGATCTCGCTGCGCAACGCATACGCGGTATTACAGGGAGAGAGTTGGGGTGCAGAGATCTCGCTGCACAACGCATACGCGGTATTACAGGGAGAGAGTTGGGGTGATGAGATCTCGCTGCGCAACGCATACGCGGTATTACAGGGAGAGAGTTGGGGTGCAGAGATCTCGCTGCACAACGCATACGCGGTATTACAGGGAGAGAGTTGGGGTGCAGAGATCTCGCTGCGCAACGCATTCGCGGTATTACAGGGAGAGAGTTGGGGTGCAGAGATCTCGCTGCACAACGCATACGCGGTATTACAAGGAGAGAGTTGGGGTGCAGAGATCTCGCTGCACAACGCATACGCGGTATTACAGGGAGAGAGTTGGGGTGCAGAGATCTCGCTGCACAACGCATACGCGGTATTACAAGGAGAGAGTTGGGGTGCAGAGATCTCGCTGCGCAACGCATACGCGGTATTACAGGGAGAGAGTTGGGGTGCAGAGATCTCGCTGCACAACGCATACGCGGTATTACAGGGAGAGAGTTGGGGTGAAGAGATCTCGCTGCACAACGCATACGCGGTATTACAGGGAGAGAGTTGGGGTGCAGAGATCTCGCTGCGCAACGCATACGCGGTATTACAGGGAGAGAGTTGGGGTGAAGAGATTTCGCTGCGCAACGCATACGCGGTATTACAGGGAGAGAGTTGGGGTGCAGAGATCTCGCTGCACAACGCATACGCAGTATTACAGGGAGAGAGTTGGGGTGCAGAGATCTCGCTGCACAACGCATACGCGGTATTACAGGGAGAGAGTTGGGGTGCAGAGATCTCGCTGCGCAACGCATACGCAGTATTACAGGGAGAGAGTTGGGGTGCAGAGATCTCGCTGCACAACGCATACGCGGTATTACAGGGAGAGAGTTGGGGTGCTGAGATCTCGCTGCACAACGCATACGCGGTATTACAGGGAGAGAGTTGGGGTGATGAGATCTCGCTGCACAACGCATGCGCGGTATTACAGGGAGAGAGTTGGGGTGCAGAGATCTCGCTGCACAACGCATACGCGGTATTACAGGGAGAGAGTTGGGGTGCAGAGATCTCGCTGCGCAACGCATACGCGGTATTACAGGGAGAGTTGGGGTGCAGAGATCTCGCTGCGCAACGCATACGCGGTATTACAGGGAGAGAGTTGGGGTGCAGAGATCTCGCTGCGCAACGCATACGCGGTATTACAGGGAGAGAGTTGGGGTGCAGAGATCTCGCTGCACAACGCATACGCGGTATTACAGGGAGAGAGTTGGGGTGAAGAGATCTCGCTGCACAACGCATACGCGGTATTACAGGGAGAGAGTTGGGGTGCAGAGATCTCGCTGCGCAACGCATACGCGGTATTACAGGGAGAGAGTTGGGGTGCAGAGATCTCGCTGCACAACGCATACGCGGTATTACAGGGAGAGAGTTGGGGTGAAGAGATCTCGCTGCACAACGCATACGCGGTATTACAGGGAGAGAGTTGGGGTGCAGAGATCTCGCTGCGCAACGCATACGCGGTATTACAGGGAGAGAGTTGGGGTGAAGAGATCTCGCTGCGCAACGCATACGCGGTATTACAGGGAGAGAGTTGGGGTGCAGAGATCTCGCTGCACAACGCATACGCGGTATTACAGGGAGAGAGTTGGGGTGATGAGATCTCACTGCGCAACGCATACGCGGTATTACAGGGAGAAAGTTGGGGTGAAGAGATCTCGCTGCACAACGCATACGCGGTATTACAGGGAGAGAGTTGGGGTGCAGAGATCTCACTGCGCAACGCATACGCGGTATTACAGGGAGAGAGTTGGGGTGCAGAGATCTCGCTGCGCAACGCATACGCGGTATTACAGGGAGAGAGTTGGGGTGCAGAGATCTCGCTGCACAACGCATACGCGGTATTACAGGGAGAGAGTTGGGGTGAAGAGATGGATGACGCAGACCCCGATATGTCGGACAGTCGGACCCCGCAGCAGTGTGGATCTATTCAGGACATTGAGATGGCCGGACCATCAAATAAGAGAAATCTGCCATGAGAGAGCCCCCCGGGAGAAAGAAAAAGGACAAAAAGAAAGAATAAAAACCGGGGGTGATTGATTCACTAAATATGCCAGAGTGCCCGTCTCCGCTGAAAGGGCCCCTCTCCTCTCCGCTGAAAATGCCCGTCTCCGCTGAAAGGGCCCCTCTCCTCTCCGCTGAAAGTGCCCGTCTCCGCTGAAAGGGCCCCTCTCCTCTCCGCTGAAAGTGCCCGTCTCCGCTGAAAGGGCCCCTCTCCTCTCCGCTGAAAGGGCCCGTCTCCGCTGAAAGGGCCCCTTTCCTCTCCGCTGAAAGGGCCCGTCTCCGCTGAAAGGGCCCCTCTCCTCTCCGCTGAAAGGGCCCGTCTCCGCTGAAAGTGCCCGTCTCCTCTCCGCTGAAAGGGCCCGTCTCCGCTGAAAGTGCCCGTCTCCGCTGAAAGTGCCCGTCTCCGCTGAAAGGGCCCGTCTCCGCTGAAAGGGCCCCTCTCCTCTCCGCTGAAAGGGCCCCTCTCCTCTCCGCTGAAAGGTCCCGTCTCCGCTGAAAGTGCCCATCTCCGCTGAAAGGGCCCGTCTCCGCTGAAAGGGCCCCTCTCCTCTCCGCTGAAAGGGCCCGTCTCCGCTGAAAGGGCCCCTCTCCTCTCCGCTGAAAGTGCCCGTCTCCGCTGAAAGGGCCCCTCTCCTCTCCGCTGAAAGGGCCCCTCTCCTCTCCGCTGAAAGGGCCCGTCTCCGCTGAAAGGGCCCCTCTCCTCTCCGCTGAAAGGGCCCGTCTCCGCTGAAAGGGCCCCTCTCCTCTCCGCTGAAAGGGCCCCTCTCCTCTCCGCTGAAAGGGCCCCTCTCCTCTCCGCTGAAAGGGCCCGTCTCCGCTGAAAGGGCCCCTCTCCTCTCCGCTGAAAGTGCCCGTCTCCGCTGAAAGGGCCCCTCTCCTCTCCGCTGAAAGGGCCCCTCTCCTCTCCGCTGAAAGGGCCCGTCTCCGCTGAAAGGGCCCCTCTCCTCTCCGCTGAAAGGGCCCCTCTCCTCTCCGCTGAAAGGGCCCCTCTCCTCTCCGCTGAAAGTGCCCGTCTCCGCTGAAAGGGCCCCTCTCCTCTCCGCTGAAAGTGCCCGTCTCCGCTGAAAGGGCCCCTCTCCTCTCCGCTGAAAGTGCCCGTCTCCGCTGAAAGTGCCCGTCTCCGCTGAAAGTGCCCGTCTCCGCTGAAAGTGCCCGTCTCCGCTGAAAGTGCCCGTCTCCGCTGAAAGTGCCCGTCTCCGCTGAAAGTGCCCGTCTCCGCTGAAAGGGCCCCTCTCCTCTCCGCTGAAAGTGCCCGTCTCCGCTGAAAGGGCCCCTCTCCTCTCCGCTGAAAGTGCCCGTCTCCGCTGAAAGGGCCCCTCTCCTCTCCGCTGAAAGTGCCCGTCTCCGCTGAAAGGGCCCCTCTCCTCTCCGCTGAAAGTGCCCGTCTCCGCTGAAAGTGCCCGTCTCCGCTGAAAGTGCCCGTCTCCGCTGAAAGTGCCCGTCTCCGCTGAAAGTGCCCGTCTCCGCTGAAAGTGCCCGTCTCCGCTGAAAGTGCCCGTCTCCGCTGAAAGTGCCCGTCTCCGCTGAAAGTGCCCGTCTCCGCTGAAAGTGCCCCTCTCCGCTGAAAGGGCCCGTTTCCGCTGAAAGGGCCCCTCTCCTCTCCGCTGAAAGTGCCCGTCTCCGCTGAAAGGGCCCCTCTCCTCTCCGCTGAAAGGGCCCCTCTCCTCTCCGCTGAAAGTGCCCGTCTCCGCTGAAAGTGCCCGTCTCCGCTGAAAGGGCCCGTCTCCGCTGAAAGTGCCCGTCTCCGCTGAAAGGGCCACTGCTAATGTGACTTGTATTAAGGGGGAAAGGCCCGGACTGAAGCCTTTTATTTCCTAAAGGAAACTCTAATAATGAGGTTTTCTTTTTGCAGGAAACTCGCTTGACCACATTGTGTTATTTAATTTATCAGATATAAAGAGTAAATAACAGGGGGAACCTGAGGTTGGAGGGGTGCTTAGATATCTCTGGAAGATGTAATGTTTATGTGATTCTCTGGATGCTGTTCTGTAAGTATTTGTAAATAATTGTATTTTGTATTTAAATAAAAAAAAGATTCCCCCTGCGCGCGCGCACGCACGCACGCACGCACGCACGCACGCACGCACGCACGCACACACACACACACACACACACACACACACACTGCGCTCAGTGCCAGGATCCCCCTGTGCACATAGACACTGCCTATTACACACACTGTGCGTGCAGCGGCAGTGCCAGGCTCCCCCACATACACACACACTGCCTATTACACACACTGCCTATTACACACACAGTGCGTGCAGCAGCAGTACCAAGCTCCCCCCACAAACACACACTGCGTATTACACACAATGCCAGGCTCCCCCACACACACACACACTGCGTATTACACACAGTGCCAGGCTCCCACACACACACACACTGTCATGGAACCAGAACTACATTTCTGACTCACCTCCCTCTCTCCTTTGCAGCTTCTGCCTGTCAGATCTTATTCTCAGCTGCATGGAGTTTGCACACACATACTGTGCCTGTGTAACTTGCAACAATGTTGTATTTCTTGCCCCTGGGCATGAAAGCAGTGAGCTGCTACTGCAGCCCCTGTAATACTCACCAGAATGGGCTAGTCTGCCCCCCCCTCCTGTATGGCCTAGATAGTCTGCCCCTAGACTATTCCCTTTACCCACACTGCCCCTCACTTCCTTTTCCACCCTGGAGACAGTGAGTACAAGACCCTTCTTTGTTCATCCACCATGGTGAGGCCATCTCTTTTTACCGGTTTCTAACTAATAATCACCACTACACACCATCCACAAGTATCTGTATCCTGCTGCCTTTTCCCAATAAAGTGGAGGAAATATTACAGGGCTTGGAGTGATTTAAAAGGGAACTGTGTTAATGCTATTGGGAGCCATTCACACATCAAACGTGACCCTGGCTTCAGAAAAGTAAAAAGAGGACCGTGTGCCTTGGGGACACACACAGAGGAGCTGCTACCCACAGCCTTTATGCTAAAGAAACAAGCAAGCAGCTTACACAGCAAATAAACAGCAGTCTCTCACCACCACAGTACAAGCATACTGCTCCACGTTGCTACACAGAGCCACCAGCCTCTACACAGCAAACAACTACAGCTTTATGCAAAGACAAGTGAGCAGCCTTACTTTGCTAATAAGAACACAGCCAACAGCCTTGCAAAATAAGCAAGCAGATTCACACTGGGCACAGCCAGCTTCAACCTTACACACAAGGCAGCAGCTTTGCAAACTGACAGTACAGCGTACACACAAAACCTTACTGCCTTTCTCTGTCTGAGTTCACCCTCTGCACAGCCCCATAGTGAGGATCCACCATCTCACCTACCCCTGCGCACGTCCCCACGGCCAGCGCCATCAAGGGCCACGCCACCGGACACCCGCCAGGACACGGGTCAGAGCCACCGGACACCTGTGAGTACAGCTACCCCTACGCTGCACGCTGCAGGACACCGCTCGGCATCATCTGAGACAGACGCCCATCGCTGACAAGGTAAAAGACCGCATGCCACACGCACTGGCTAAATGCCTACACACCTACAGCATGGCAGAACTCAGAGCCTCACCAGACATCACGCAGGAGAGCGATAACTCAGACATAGAGACCGCTGCGCAACTGCAACAGGTGCAGGCAGGCGCAAGGCCCAAACGGGCAGTCACACTGACACAAAAGGCCCGCGAAAAATACGAGACTGACGTTGAAGCGCACCGCGCTAAATTAGAGTTGGCCTGGAACACTACCACACTTGGGATATGCAATGTCGCCGGCGCTGGCAATTCTGTACAATAGCTCGAGCAGGCAATAACTCAATTAAAGATAAATCACGCACGCTACCAAGGGCTGTCAGAGGCATACGTCACTTACCTGGCCAGGGCTAACACCAGTGAAAGTGGAAAAATTAATTATCAAAAGTGGCGCTCAAAAATTATATCTATGTATAAACAAGTGTATATATATATATAAAGTGATACTAATACAAACACATATGGATGCTGCTTAACCCAGTGGGGGGTCGTTCTCTCGATCCCGTGGACGTGGAAGGGGTGAAGATCATCGGGAAGCGCAAAACCATGTAAAACAGAAAAGATTCCTGATGGTGCAGTACTGTGATATACTTGTGAATAAATATTCAAGGTGCAGTGTGCTAGGTACTCACAAGTGTATGGTGAGTGATATTCCCATAAAGGTATCTTTGAGGGACAGCCCGTCTGATCGTAGTACAGATGGGTCTGAGTGAATTGTAAAGTGCTGAGGACCTTAGGTAAATAACATAGAAACGGACATAGTGCAAACTTCATCACTCCTGATGAAACCGCAACACGGAGAAACGCGTTGAGTGATGCTGATGAAGTGAAGATTGCCACAGGATCGGAGTCCCCCAGAGCAGATGACGTCACTTCCGGTTTCCGGTTTGGGTGAGACGCACCAGTGACCCGCACGCCGAGGCGGAGGGGAGACTGAGACAGCTTCATTGTACTGAGATCCGATCTGTGTGATCTAAACGCTCGTATTCTTTTAACACATTGTGAGTGCATTGTACTATCACTTACCTTTTAATAGAATTTTATACAGTTTGCACTATGTCCGTTTCTATGTTATTTACCTAAGGTCCTCAGCACTTTACAATTCACTCAGACCCATCTGTACTACGATCAGACGGGCTGTCCCTCAAAGATACCTTTATGGGAATATCACTCACCATACACTTGTGAGTACCTAGCACACTGCACCTTGAATATTTATTCACAAGTATATCACAGTACTGCACCATCAGGAATCTTTTCTGTTTTACATGGTTTTGCGCTTCCCGATGATCTTCACCCCTAACACCAGTGAAAGCCTGCAAGAAAGGGACTTACAGCATAACATTGACTTGACACGTGACAGCCGCGTGCGAACCTCTATCATGGAAGCTGAGAGTAAGAGGAAAGTAAGAGGAAAGACCTTTTGCTGGAAACCGCAGCGCTCAAGCGCATCCAGGCATTCTTCAAGGTCAGCAAGATCAGCGCGATCTAACGCGTCCAGCGCTAGCGCTACCAAGGCGCAAGCCTCCGCAGAGGCCGCACGCGCCAGGGCCGAATATGGTCGAAGAGAGGCAGCCGTAAGGGAGAAAGAGCGCGCATAGAAGAGGAGGAGCAGAACGCCGCCGCTGCCAATGCCGCCGCCGCTGCTACTGCCGCCGCTGCCTATGCTACTGCCGCCGCTGCCAATGCCGCTGCTACCGCCGCCGCTGCGCGCAGAAAGGCCGAATTAGACGTGGATCTAGAAGCTCTAAGCAAAGAAGAGGACGCCGCCGCCATAGCCCAAGCCGAAGCACCTGCGAGACAGGACAGCGGGGAGCAACCGTACAGACGGATAGCCTCAGAGGATCCAGTCCAACGCACTGAAGACTATGTAAGGAGCCTCTTCAGCGTAAACACCAGCGCACCATCTCAACACGGAGGGAGTGACTTTACAGACACCAAAGATTTGCTGGGGCCACGAGGAGAAGACGCTGTTCCTTCAATGGTACATGCTGCCTAGGATAGCCACAGCCACAACAGTGATCCACACGCCAGCGCGCACACGGATGCACTACAACAGGCTCGCCATCCAGGTACACCCACATGGGAAAACACAGCCCCTCACACCGACCAGCAGTCATCACGCGTCCACGCCAAGGAAGAGGCGAACGCACGAACCCTCCCAGCAACTACCTCAGAACGGGACAAACACGCCGATGCCTCAGGCCTGACAGACATAGTCAAGTACATGATCCGGCGTGACCTGGTGCAAGCAGTACTCACCAGCTTCGACGACCGCCCTGAGAACTACCGGACGTGGAAGTTCACGTTCAAAGACGCAATCAACAGCTTGGACTTCTCAGCAAGGGAAGAGCTCAACCTGCTATTCAAGTTCCTGGGGAACGAATCCAGAGAGCACGCGAATAGACTGCGGGCGGCAAACGCGCACCAACCCCAAGTAGGTCTTGACCTAGTGTGGGAAAGGCTAGAAGAGTCCTACGGCAGCCCCGAAGCAGTCGAGGATTCGCTCTTCAAAAGAGTCGATAGCTTCCCCAAGATCACAACTAAAGACTACTCGAAGTTACGAGAGCTCGGGGACCTGCTGCAAGAACTGGAGTTCGCAAGGAAAGACCATTCCTTAATAGGTCTCAACGTCCTAGACTCAGCTCGTGGAGTGAGACCCATCCTGGAGAAGCTACCCTTCAACCTCCAAGAAAAGTGGATTTCACAAGGTTCCAAATACAAAAGGGAGAAGCAAGTTGTCTACCCCCCATTCTCAGTTTTCTTGAGCTTCATTCGCGAAGAGGCAAGGACAAGGAACGATCCCAGTTTCATCTTGGGTGCGCAAACCACATACAGTGCATGCAGCCTGAGGAACGAGAGACCAACGACGAGATATGGTAACACCCATACACCCATCTCGGCCCGCAGGACGGACGTGCCTCCCACGACCCAAACTACTCCCGATCAGTCGGTCGCCGGAGACAAGGAACCAAGGGACCCAAACAGGGAATGTCCCATACACAAGAAGCCACACTCACTCAACAAGTGCTTTGGGTTCAGGATGAAGTCCCTAGAGGAACGCAAGAGGTTATTTGGAGAATTCAGAGTTTGCTTCAAGTGCTGCGGTTCCACGACTCACCTAGCCAGGGACTGTAAAGAAGAGATCAAATGCACAGTGTGCGAAAGTGACAAGCACGTGACAGCGTTACACCCAGAGGCGCTGACACTCCACCAACTCAAGAACCCATCCTCCGTAGCGGAGCATGGCGGGGAGAAAGAAGAAGGAGAGTCAACATCTGTCACATCTCAGCGCACTGAGGTTTGCGGAAAAGAAGGTGACAAAATATCCTGCTCCAAAATATGTCTTGTCGCAGTGCACCCCCAGGGACAACCTGAGAAGGCTATTCGGATGTACGCAATCCTCGACGACCAGAGCAACCGATCGCTGGTCAGGTCAGAGTTCTTCGATATGTTTAACATACAAGACAGTGCTTCTCCTTACACTCTCAGAACGTGCGCAGGGCGAATGGAGACCACAGGGAGAAGTGTGAATGGCTACACCATATGCTCAATAGACGGCAAAGTGAACATGCCCCTTCCCACACTCATCGAGTGCAACCACATGGCCACAAACAGGGACGAGATTCCCACACCAGACATGGCACTCCATTACCCCCACCTCAAGGGAATAGCCAACTACATCCCGCCGGTAGAACAAGGCGCCAAGATCTTGCTGCTGCTCGGCAGGGACATCATGAGGGTACATAAAGTCCGTAAACAGCATAACGGACCCCACAACGCGCCATACGCCCAAAGACTTGACCTAGGATGGGTGATAGTGGGCAATGCGTGCACTGACAAAGAGCACGGACAAGACTATGTTGACGCCCGCAGAATGGTAGTAACAGAATGTGGACACACATCTCTCCCTGAACCATGTCTTGGCCATCTTCAAGCGACCGAAGGGCCAAGTGAAGAGAAAAGACAAGGTCATAGCCCTGAGGTCAACAAAAACATGCTCACATCGGGGGGGATGGGACAATGGCCTAGGATGCTTAGCGGTTCAGATAACCAAGGATGACGAGTCCACTCCACTGAAGGAAGAAAGTAACCTCCCAAAGGTGACCGACAAAGGGGTCATCCAAAAGACAATAAACAATCGGACGATCCTCTCGCGAACAATGGCACGGCTAGGACGTACTGTCGTTCCTCTCCACAGAGTATCCAGCGATAAAGCAGCCAGCTGTCACGGCTGGCATAACCGCAAAAGACTGCGCCCTACAGGTGACGCCACAGTGTCAAAAGGACTGTTCGTTCACACACGTAAGAGGAGACAGTTGCAGAGACATTTCCCAAAAGGATTTACAAGGACAAAAGAGACTGTTCTTCGTCATGTCCAGGGAGAGAACAACCTCCTGAGGGCAGTCAACAAAAAGACACAAAAGCGTTTCACCAAATTACGGGGAGATGTTCTCGTGCAAGAGAAAAGCACCGATGACCTACGGTGCACAGCGTTCCAGACAACAAGGGACAACGACAAGCAAACACCATCGAGGGAAGATAGAGGATTCCCGAGGTTAACAACCAAGGAGCTCTCCAAAGACGGACCAGGCAGTTGGGTGAACCCGCTACCATTCCGTTCACCAAGAAGGCGCTTCCCAAACAATCGAGAACATGCCATCTCTAGGTTCACTTCGCACCTCTGCGACCTACAAAGGGAACCAGAGACCAAAAACAACTTTGTGGCCTTCATCCAGAAGATATTCTTTACCGGCCACGCAAAGCCAGCACCTCTAATGAAGGAAGGTGAAGAATGCCGGTACCTCCAATCATCTGGGGCCTACCACCCTCAGGAACCCGATCAAATCCGGGTAGTGTTCAGCCCCAGCGCTCAGCTGCATGGAGCCTGCACACACATACTGTGCCTGTGTAACTTGCAACAATGTTGCATTTCCTGCCTCTGGGCATGGAATCAGTGAGCTGCTACTGCAGTCTCTGAGATCCTCACCAGAATGGGCTAGTCTGCCCCCCCTCCTGTTTGTTCAGAGATAGTCTGCCCCTAGACTATTCCCTTTACCCACACTGCACCTCACTTCCCTTTTCAACCCTGGAGACAGTGAGTACAAGAACCTTCTCTGTTCATCCCCCTTGGTGAAGCCATCTCTTTTTACCGGTTTCTAACTAATAATCACCACTACATACCATCCACAAGTATCTGTACCCTGCTGCTTTTCCCAATAAAGTGGAGGAAATATTACAGGGCTTGGAGTGATTTAAAAGGGAGCTGAGTTAATGCTATCGGGAGACATTCACACATCAAACGTGACCCTGGCTTCAGAAAACACACACTGCATATTACACACAGTGCCAGGCTCCCCCCCACACACACACACACACACACTGCGTATTACACACAGTGCCAGGCTCCCCCACACACACACACTGCATATTACACACAGTGCCAGGCTCCCACACACACACACACACTGCGTATTACACACAGTGCCAGGCTCCCCCACACACACACACTGCGTATTACACACAGTGCCAGGCTCCCCCACACACACACACTGCATATTACACACAGTGCCAGGCTCACACACACACACACTGCGTATTACACACAGTGCCAGGCTCCCCCACACACACACTGCATATTACACACAGTGCCAGGCTCCCCCACACACACACACACTGCGTATTACACACAGTGCCAGGCTCCCCCCCACACACACACACTGCATATTACACACAGTGCCAGGCTCCCCCCACACACACACTGCATGCAGCGGCAGTGCCAGGCTCCCCTCTCACCTTCCTCCGGTTCAGCTCGTTCTGATGCCGGGCCGTGTCCTGGGACACCCGCCGGTACGCCGCCTCCCGCTCCTCCTCTCTGCCGCTCTCCCTCTCCAGCTGCTGGAACTCCAGGTCCTCGAATGACTTCCCAGCCCCGTCCATAGTCTCCATCATCTGGGGGAAGACCCCACCCCCGGACATCAGGACCCTGCAGAGCATCTCAGGTTCCCAGCCCCATCCATAGTCTCCATCATCTGGGGGAAGACCCCACCCCCGGACATCAGGACCCTGCAGAGCATCTCAGGTTCCCAGCCCCATCCATAGTCTCCATCATCTGGGGGAAGACCCCACCCCCCGGACATCAGGACCCTGCAGAGCATCTCAGGTTCCCAGCCCCATCCATAGTCTCCATCATCTGGGGGAAGACCCCACCCCACGGACATCAGGACCCTGCAGAGCATCTCAGGTTCCCAGCCCCATCCATAGTCTCCATCATCTGGGGGAAGACCCCACCCCCGGACATCAGGACCCTGCAGAGCATCTCAGGTTCCCAGCCCCATCCATAGTCTCCATCATCTGGGGGAAGACTCCACCCCCCGGACATCAGGACCCTGCAGAGCATCTCAGGTTCCCAGCCCCATCCATAGTCTCCATCATCTTGGGGAAGACCCCACCCCACAGACATCAGGACCCTGCAGAGCATCTCAGGTTCCCAGCCCCATCCATAGTCTCCATCATCTGGGGGAAGACCCCACCCCACGGACATCAGGACCCTGCAGAGCATCTCAGGGCTGCCAGCGGAACCCTGAAGAGCATCTCAGGTTCCCAGCCCCATCCATAGTCTCCATCATCTGGGGGAAGACCCCACCCCACGGACATCAGGACCCTGCAGAGCGTCTCAGGGCTGCCAGCAGGACCCTGCAGAGAGTCTCGGGGCTGCCAGCAGGATCCTGCAGAGCGTCTCAGGGCTGCCAGCAGGAACCTGCAGAGCGTCTCAGGGCTGCCAGCAGGACCTTGCAGAGCATCTCAGAGCTGCCAGCAGGAACCTGCAGAGCGTCTCAGGGCTGCCAGCAGCAACCTGCAGAGCATCTCAAGGCTGCCAGCGGGACCCTGCAGAGCATCTCAGGGCTGCCCGACAGACCCTGCAGAGCGCCTCAGGGCTGCCCCGGGACCCTGCAGAGCGTCTAAGGGCTGCCCCGGGACCCTGCAGAGCGTCTCAGGGCTGCCCCGGGACCCTGCAGAGCATCTCGGGACTGCCCCGGGACCCTGCAGAGCGTCTCAGGGCTGCCTGGGACCCTGCAGAGTGTCTCAGGGCTGCCCCCCGGACCCTGCAGAGCATCTCCGGGTTGCCCTCCGGAACCCTGCAGAGCGTCTCGGGACTGCCCCGGAACCCTGCAGAGCGTCTCGGGACTACCCCCGGACCCTGCAGAGCGTCTCAGGACTGCCCCGGGACCCTGCAGAGCGTCTCAGGGCTGCCCCGGGACCCTGCAGAGCGTCTCAGGGCTGCCCCGGGACCCTGCAGAGCGTCTCAGGGCTGCCCCGGGACCCTGCAGAGCGTCTCAGGGCTGCCCCGGGACCCTGCAGAGCGTCTCGGGACTACCCTCCTCACCTCCTGTATCTCCTTCCGGAGCTGCTCCCGCAGACTCTCCGGCTGTTTGTCCAGCTGAGCGCGACGCTCCGAGATCGTCCGCTCCAGATTCTGAACCTTCCGCTTCTCCTCCTGCAGCCGGAGCTTATCCTGCGGGGGGACGGTGTGAGACGGAAACACGCGTGGGGCGCGGCGTGAGACGGAGCCACGCGTGGGGCGCGGCGTGAGACAGAGCCACGCGTGGGGCGCGACGTGAGGCGGAGCCAGGCCACGCGTGGCGTGAGATGGAGCCAGGCCGCGCGTGGGGCGCGGTGTGAGGCGGAGCCAGGCCACGCGTGGGGCGCGGTGTGAGGTGGAGCCAGGCCACGCGTGGGGCGCGGTGTGAGACGGAGCCAGGCCACGCGTGGGGCGCGGCGTGAGACGGAGCCAGGCCACGCGTGGGGCGCGGTGTGAGGCGGAGCCACACGTGGGGCGCGGTGTGAGGCTGAGCCACGCGTGGGGCGCGGTGTAAGGCTGAGCCACGCGTGGGGCGCGGTGTGAGGCTGAGCCACGCGTGGGGCGCGGTGTGAGACGGAGCCACACGTGGGGCGTGGTGTGAGGCCGAGCCACGCGTGGGGTGCGGTGTGAGGCTGAGCCACGCGTGGGGCGCGGTGAGAGGCAAAGCCGAGCGGTGTGTGTCTGTAATACGCAGAGCGGTGTGTGTCTGTAATATGCAGAGCGGTGTGTATCTGTAATATGCAGAGCGGTGTGTATGTGTAATATGCAGAGCGGTGTGTATATATAATATGCAGAGCGGTGTGTATGTGTAATATGCAGAGCGGTGTGTATGTGTAATATGCAGAGCGGTGTGTATGTGTAATATGCAGAGCGGTGTGTATGTGTAATATGCAGAGCGGTGTGTATCTGTAATATGCAGAGCGGTGTGTATGTGTAATATGCAGAGCGGTGTGTATGTATAATATGCAGAGCGGCGTGTATGTGTAATATGCAGAGCGGTGTGTATGTGTAATATGCAGAGCGGTGTGTATGTGTAATATGCAGAGCGGTGTGTATGTGTAATATGCAGAGCGGTGTGTACCTGTAATACGCAGAGCAGTAAGTGCAGTGCTGTAGGTGCAGTGCTGTAGGTGCAGTAGCTGCAGAGCTGTAGGTGCAGAGCTGTAGGTGCAGTAAGTGCAGTGCTGTAGGTGCAGTGCTGTAGGTGCAGTGCTGTAGGTGCAGTAGGTGCAGAGCTGTAGGTGCAGTGCAGTAGGTGCAGTAAGTGGAGTGCAGTAGGTGCAGAGCTGTAGGTGCTGTAGGTGCAGAGCTGTAGGTGCAGAGCTGTAGGTGCAGTGCTGTAGGTGCAGTGCTGTAGGTGCAGTGCTGTAGGTGCAGTACGTGCAGTGCTGTAGGTGCAGTAAGTGCAGTGCAGTAGGTGCAGAGCTGTAGGTGCAGTAAGTGCAGAGCTGTAGGTGCAGTAAGTGCAGTGCAGTAGGTGAAGTAAGTGCAGAGCTGTAGGTGCAGTAGGTGCAGTGCAGTAAGTGCAGTGCAATGGGTGCAGTAAGTGCAGTGCAATGGGTGCAGTAGGTGCAGTAGCTGCTGAGTGAGGCGGTGCCGAGTAGATAGGTGTGTGCTGTCACCTTGTCTCTCTCATCCTGCCACCGCCTCTCCGCCTCTCCCAGGCGCCCGTGCAGCGCTCGGATCAGCTCCTCCTCCCTGTCCATCTCCTTCCTCTCTGTGCTGAGCTCCCCTTCCAGCAGGGCCAACTCCATCTCCACCTGGGGGAGGAAACAGAGACTGGGTCAGAGATAAGCCCGCCCATGAGGAGCCTCAGCCCCGACCCTGGGGAACATCAGCCACGCCCCCGGGGAACATCAGCCACGCCCCCAGGGAACATCAGCCACGCCCCCGGGGAACATCAGCACCACCCCAGGGGAGTTGTAGCCCTACTCATGAAGAAAATCAGCTCCGCCCCTGGGGAACCTGAGCCCCACCCATGCGGAACATCAGCCCCGCCCCCGGGGATCCTCGGCCCCGCCCATGGGGATCCTCGGCCCCGCCCCCAGGGATCCTCGGCCCCGCCCCCGGGGATCCTCAGCCTGCCCTGTTAGCTCTTTTACTGCTGGGGAAAGGACCCTCGGGCAGTTTGGGTGATTTTGTCACATCTTTGATAACTTTGCCTTAAGTCAAAGGCTCAACTCCAGTTCTCCCCCCCCAAACAGATCAGGTTTTCAGGATATCCCTGTTAAAGCAAAGGTGGCTCAATCAGTGGCTCAGTCTTCGACTGCACCTCCTGCGCTGAAGCAGGTCTTGTTCTATAAAAAAGTGTGATGGCGCCAGAGCGCAGAAAATCCCAGTGAAGTCACAGAAAAGCCCTATATCTCCGACCCACAAGCAGCGTCCCTTCTGATCCCGGTACCAGAGGCTCGGGACGGTAACTGGACTTCTCCCAGCTCAGCAGAAGCCGGTATTTGTTCTGCACCCGGTTCTGATGCTTCAGACCCGGGGCAGTCGTATCGGGCCGAACCTGCGGCACACGTATCGGGCCGAACCTGCGGCACACGTATCGGGCCGAACCTGCGGCACACGTATCGGGCCGAACCTGCGGCACACGTATCGGGCCGAACCTGCGGCACACGTATCGGGCCGAACCTGCGGCACACGTATCGGGCCGAACCTGCGGCACACGTATCGGGCCGAACCTGCGGCACACGTATCGGGCCGAACCTGCGGCACACGTATCGGGCCGAACCTGCGGCACACGTATCGGGCCGAACCTGCGGCACACGTATCGGGCCGAACCTGCGGCACACGTATCGGGCTGAACCTGCGGCACACGTATCGGGCCGAACCTGCGGCACACGTATCGGGCCGAACCTGCGGCACAAACGGATGCGCTGTGTGCATTAAAGGAGCGGGTTCAGGCGCTTTTTATTATTTACTGTATGTTTGAGGCAGGGGGTCTCCGGCGCCGAAGCCCATTCACTTTAGCCTTGGGGACCCCCTACTTACCTCCATAGGGGGTCCGATATCTCTGCAAAGGTTTCAACCTCCCATGTCACATGGACCAATAGGAAGCTGCACCGGATGACATCACGGATTCCTATTGGCCCGCCGGGCACGGAACTGTTGAAACGCGGCCATTACCTGAACCCCGCTGGCCGAGCGGCTGCCGGCCCCCCCTCCGAAGGTGTATCTCTCCAGAAGCAGGGGGTCCCCGGAGCTGAAAGGAATGAGGTTCAGCTCAGGAGAACCCTGCTTCAAGCCAATGTTAAAAAAAGACGCTGAAACACACCGTCCCCCTGGGTTGTCGCTCAGACACAAACGCCACCGACCGCGACGGGATTTGTTTCCTTGATACATAAAGTCACGTTTTTTTCTAGCAGGATTTTTATCGTTATCGTTTGTTTGTAAAACGCCGACATATTCGCCGCGCAGCGGGGGGGGGGCGCTACGCAGCGGGGGGGGGCGCTACACAGCGGGGGGGGGGGGGCGCTACGCAGCGGGGGCGCTACGCAGCGGGGGCGCTACGTATATCATCTGAACAGGAGGACTTGCAAATAAGCGCGGGCGCAGGTACAGAATAATAACCCTGATCCGGAGAGCTTACAATCTACTGCAGGGGTGCTAAACTGCAGGCCTCACGGCCACCAGCAGGTCAGGTTTTCAGGATATCCCTGCTTCAGCACAGGGTGCTCAATAAGTGGCTCAGTCTTCGAGCCACCTGTGCTGAAGCAGGGGAATCCTGAAAACCTGGCCTGTTGTTGGCTACCCCTGCCCTAGAGGGAATAAGGGGCAATGTTGGGACAAAAGGTGAAGTGGCTGATCATAGTGGGACTGAGTATGGTGCAGCTCCACAGCTGGTCCCATTAAGGTTCGGGGGGTGCGGGCTTTGGTGTTACATTGTGTGGCGTTTGGTCCCGCTGCGCCGCTGGTAGCCGTGTGTTTGGGGTTTGGGACGCGCGCCCTGTGTGTATACAGGAAACCGGTGAGATCGGAGCGCTGATCCACCTCTCCCGGGGAATAACGGTACCGGTGAGATCGGAGCGCTGATCCACCTCTCCCGGGGAATAACGGTACTGGTGAGATCGGAGCGCTGATCCACCTCTCCCGGGGAGTAACGGTACCGGTGAGATCGGAGCGCTGATCCACCTCTCCCGGGGAATAACGGTACCGGTGAGATCGGAGCGCTGATCCACCTCTCCCGGGGAATAACGGTACCGGTGAGATCGGAGCGCTGATCCACCTCTCCCGGGGAATAACGGTACCGGTGAGATCGGAGCGCTGATCCACCTCTCCCGGGAATAACGGTACCGGTGAGATCGGAGCGCTGATCCACCTCTCCCGGGAATAACGGTACCGGTGAGATCGGAGCGCTGATCCACCTCTCCCGGGGAATAACGGTACCGGTGAGATCGGAGCGCTGATCCCCATCTCCCTGGGAATAACGGTACCGGTGAGATCGGAGCGGTGATCCACCTCTCCCGGGAATAACGGTACCGGTGAGATCGGAGCGCTGATCCACCTCTCCTGGGAATAACGGTACCGGTGAGATCGGAGCGCTGATCCACCTCTCCCGGGGAATAACGGTACCGGTGAGATCGGAGCGCTGATCCACCTCTCCCGGGGAATAACGGTACCGGTGAGATCGGAGCGCTGATCCACCTCTCCCGGGAATAACGGTACCGGTGAGATCGGAGCGCTGATCCACCTCTCCCGGGGAATAACGGTACCGGTGAGATCGGAGCGCTGATCCACCTCTCCCGGGAATAACGGTACCGGTGAGATCGGAGCGCTGATCCACCTCTCCCGGGAATAACGGTACCGGTGAGATCGGAGCGCTGATCCACCTCTCCCGGGGAATAACGGTACCGGTGAGATCAGAGCGCTGATCCCCCTCTCCCGGGGAGTAACGGTACCGGTGAGATCAGAGCGCTGATCCCCCTCTCCCGGGGAATAACGGTACCGGTGAGATCGGAGCGCTGATCCACCTCTCCCGGGGAATAACGGTACCGGTGAGATCGGAGCGCTGATCCACCTCTCCCGGGAATAACGGTACCGGTGAGATCGGAGCGGTGATCCACCTCTCCCGGGGAATAACGGTACCGGTGAGATCGGAGCGCTGATCCACCTCTCCTGGGAATAACGGTACCGGTGAGATCGGAGCGGTGATCCACCTCTCCCGGGGAATAACGGTACCGGTGAGATCGGAGCGCTGATCCATCTCTCCCGGGGAATAACGGTACCGGTGAGATCGGAGCGCTGATCCACCTCTCCCGGGGAATAACGGTACCGGTGAGATCGGAGCGCTGATCCACCTCTCCCGGGGAATAACGGTACCGGTGAGATCGGAGCGCTGATCCACCTCTCCCGGGGAATAACGGTACCGGTGAGATCGGAGCGCTGATCCACCTCTCCTGGGAATAACGGTACCGGTGAGATCGGAGCGCTGATCCATCTCTCCTGGGGAATAACGGTACCGGTGAGATCGGAGCGGTGATCCACCTCTCCCGGGGAATAACGGTACCGGTGAGATCGGAGCGCTGATCCACCTCTCCCGGGGAATAACGGTACCGGTGAGATCGGAGCGCTGATCCACCTCTCCCGGGGAATAACGGTACCGGTGAGATCGGAGCGCTGATCCACCTCTCCCGGGGAATAACGGTACCGGTGAGATCAGAGCGGTGATCCACCTCTCCCGGGAATAACGGTACCGGTGAGATCGGAGCGCTGATCCACCTCTCCCGGGGAATAACGGTACCGGTGAGATCGGAGCGCTGATCCACCTCTCCCGGGAATAACGGTACCGGTGAGATCGGAGCGGTGATCCACCTCTCCCGGGGAATAACGGTACCGGTGAGATCGGAGCGCTGATCCACCTCTCCCGGGAATAACGGTACCGGTGAGATCGGAGCGCTGATCCACCTCTCCCGGGAATAACGGTACCGGTGAGATCGGAGCGCTGATCCACCTCTCCCGGGGAATAACGGTACCGGTGAGATCGGAGCGCTGATCCACCTCTCCCGGGGAATAACGGTACCGGTGAGATCGGAGCGCTGATCCACCTCTCCTGGGAATAACGGTACCGGTGAGATCGGAGCGCTGATCCACCTCTCCCGGGGAATAACGGTACCGGTGAGATCGGAGCGGTGATCCACCTCTCCCGGGAATAACGGTACCGGTGAGATCGGAGCGCTGATCCACCTCTCCCGGGAATAACGGTACCGGTGAGATCGGAGCGCTGATCCACCTCTCCCGGGAATAACGGTACCGGTGAGATCGGAGCGCTGATCCACCTCTCCCGGGGAATAACGGTACCGGTGAGATCGGAGCGCTGATCCACCTCTCCCGGGGAATAACGGTACCGGTGAGATCGGAGCGCTGATCCACCTCTCCCGGGGAATAAAGGTACCGGTGAGATCGGAGCGCTGATCCAGCTCTCCCGGGAATAACGGTACCGGTGAGATCGGAGCGCTGATCCACCTCTCCGGGGAATAGCGGTACCGGTGAGATCGGAGCGCTGATCCACCTCTCCCGGGGAATAACGGTACCGGTGAGATCGGAGCGGTGATCCACCTCTCCCGGGAATAACGGTACCGGTGAGATCGGAGCGCTGATCCACCTCTCCCGGGAATAACGGTACCGGTGAGATCGGAGCGCTGATCCACCTCTCCCGGGGAATAACGGTACCGGTGAGATCGGAGCGCTGATCCACCTCTCCCGGGAATAACGGTACCGGTGAGATCGGAGCGCTGATCCACCTCTCCCGGGAATAACGGTACCGGTGAGATCGGAGCGCTGATCCACCTCTCCCGGGGAATAACGGTACCGGTGAGATCGGAGCGGTGATCCACCTCTCCGGGGAATAGCGGTACCGGTGAGATCGGAGCGCTGATCCACCTCTCCCGGGGAATAACGGTACCGGTGAGATCGGAGCGCTGATCCACCTCTCCCGGGGAATAACGGTACCGGTGAGATCGGAGCGGTGATCCACCTCTCCCGGGGAATAACGGTACCGGTGAGATCGGAGCGCTGATCCACCTCTCCCGGGAATAACGGTACCGGTGAGATCGGAGCGCTGATCCACCTCTCCCGGGAATAACGGTACCGGTGAGATCGGAGCGCTGATCCACCTCTCCCGGGAATAACGGTACCGGTGAGATCGGAGCGGTGATCCACCTCTCCCGGGAATAACGGTACCGGTGAGATCGGAGCGCTGATCCACCTCTCCCGGGGAATAACGGTACCGGTGAGATCAGAGCGGTGATCCACCTCTCCCGGGAATAACGGTACCGGTGAGATCGGAGCGCTGATCCACCTCTCCCGGGGAATAACGGTACCGGTGAGATCGGAGCGCTGATCCACCTCTCCCGGGGAATAACGGTACCGGTGAGATCGGAGCGCTGATCCACCTCTCCCGGGAATAACGGTACCGGTGAGATCGGAGCGGTGATCCACCTCTCCCGGGGAATAACGGTACTGGTGAGATCGGAGCGCTGATCCACCTCTCCCGGGAATAACGGTACCGGTGAGATCGGAGCGCTGATCCACCTCTCCCGGGAATAACGGTACCGGTGAGATCGGAGCGCTGATCCACCTCTCCCGGGGAATAACGGTACCGGTGAGATCGGAGCGCTGATCCACCTCTCCCGGGGAATAACGGTACCGGTGAGATCGGAGCGCTGATCCACCTCTCCTGGGAATAACGGTACCGGTGAGATCGGAGCGCTGATCCACCTCTCCCGGGGAATAACGGTACCGGTGAGATCGGAGCGGTGATCCACCTCTCCCGGGAATAACGGTACCGGTGAGATCGGAGCGCTGATCCACCTCTCCCGGGAATAACGGTACCGGTGAGATCGGAGCGCTGATCCACCTCTCCCGGGAATAACGGTACCGGTGAGATCGGAGCGCTGATCCACCTCTCCCGGGGAATAACGGTACCGGTGAGATCGGAGCGCTGATCCACCTCTCCCGGGGAATAACGGTACCGGTGAGATCGGAGCGCTGATCCACCTCTCCCGGGGAATAAAGGTACCGGTGAGATCGGAGCGCTGATCCAGCTCTCCCGGGAATAACGGTACCGGTGAGATCGGAGCGCTGATCCACCTCTCCGGGGAATAGCGGTACCGGTGAGATCGGAGCGCTGATCCACCTCTCCCGGGGAATAACGGTACCGGTGAGATCGGAGCGGTGATCCACCTCTCCCGGGAATAACGGTACCGGTGAGATCGGAGCGCTGATCCACCTCTCCCGGGAATAACGGTACCGGTGAGATCGGAGCGCTGATCCACCTCTCCCGGGGAATAACGGTACCGGTGAGATCGGAGCGCTGATCCACCTCTCCCGGGAATAACGGTACCGGTGAGATCGGAGCGCTGATCCACCTCTCCCGGGAATAACGGTACCGGTGAGATCGGAGCGCTGATCCACCTCTCCCGGGGAATAACGGTACCGGTGAGATCGGAGCGGTGATCCACCTCTCCGGGGAATAGCGGTACCGGTGAGATCGGAGCGCTGATCCACCTCTCCCGGGGAATAACGGTACCGGTGAGATCGGAGCGCTGATCCACCTCTCCCGGGGAATAACGGTACCGGTGAGATCGGAGCGGTGATCCACCTCTCCCGGGGAATAACGGTACCGGTGAGATCGGAGCGCTGATCCACCTCTCCCGGGAATAACGGTACCGGTGAGATCGGAGCGCTGATCCACCTCTCCCGGGAATAACGGTACCGGTGAGATCGGAGCGCTGATCCACCTCTCCCGGGAATAACGGTACCGGTGAGATCGGAGCGGTGATCCACCTCTCCCGGGAATAACGGTACCGGTGAGATCGGAGCGCTGATCCACCTCTCCCACGGAATAACGGTACCGGTGAGATCGGAGCGCTGATCCACCTCTCCGGGGAATAACGGTACCGGTGAGATCGGAGCGCTGATCCACCTCTCCCGGGGAATAACGGTACCGGTGAGATCGGAGCGCTGATCCACCTCTCCCGGGGAATAACGGTACCGGTGAGATCGGAGCGCTGATCCACCTCTCCGGGGAATAGCGGTACCGGTGAGATCGGAGCGGTGATCCACCTCTCCCGGGGAATAACGGTACCGGTGAGATCGGAGCGGTGATCCACCTCTCCCGGGAATAACGGTACCGGTGAGATCGGAGCGCTGATCCACCTCTCCCGGGGAATAACGGTACCGGTGAGATCGGAGCCCTGATCCACCTCTCCCGGGGAATAATGGTACCGGTGAGATCGGAGCGCTGATCCACCTCTCCCGGGAATAACGGTACCGGTGAGATCGGAGCGCTGATCCACCTCTCCCGGGAATAACGGTACCGGTGAGATCGGAGCGGTGATCCACCTCTCCCGGGAATAACGGTACCGGTGAGATCGGAGCGCTGATCCACCTCTCCCACGGAATAACGGTACCGGTGAGATCGGAGCGCTGATCCACCTCTCCGGGGAATAACGGTACCGGTGAGATCGGAGCGCTGATCCACCTCTCCCGGGGAATAACGGTACCGGTGAGATCGGAGCGCTGATCCACCTCTCCCGGGGAATAACGGTACCGGTGAGATCGGAGCGCTGATCCACCTCTCCGGGGAATAGCGGTACCGGTGAGATCGGAGCGGTGATCCACCTCTCCCGGGGAATAACGGTACCGGTGAGATCGGAGCGGTGATCCACCTCTCCCGGGAATAACGGTACCGGTGAGATCGGAGCGCTGATCCACCTCTCCCGGGGAATAACGGTACCGGTGAGATCGGAGCCCTGATCCACCTCTCCCGGGGAATAATGGTACCGGTGAGATCGGAGCGCTGATCCACCTCTCCCGGGGAATAACGGTACCGGTGAGATCGGAGCGCTGATCCACCTCTCCCGGGGAATAATGGTACCGGTGAGATCGGAGCGCTGATCCACCTCTCCCGGGGAATAACGGTACCGGTGAGATCGGAGCGCTGATCCACCTCTCCGGGGAATAACGGTACCGGTGAGATCGGAGCGCTGATCCACCTCTCCCGGGGAATAACGGTACCGGTGAGATCGGAGCGCTGATCCACCTCTCCCGGGGAATAATGGTACCGGTGAGATCGGAGCGCTGATCCACCTCTCCCGGGGAATAACGGTACCGGTGAGATCGGAGCGCTGATCCACCTCTCCCGGGGAATAATGGTACCGGTGAGATCGGAGCGCTGATCCACCTCTCCCGGGGAATAATGGTACCGGTGAGATCGGAGCGCTGATCCACCTCTCCCGGGGAATAACGGTACCGGTGAGATCGGAGCGCTGATCCACCTCTCCCGGGGAATAACGGTACCGGTGAGATCGGAGCGCTGATCCACCTCTCCCGGGGAATAACGGTACCGGTGAGATCAGAGCGCTGATCCACCTCTCCCGGGGAATAACGGTACCGGTGAGATCGGAGCGCTGATCCCCCTCTCCCGGGGAATAACGGTACCGGTGAGATCGGAGCGCTGATCCACCTCTCCCGGGGAATAACGGTACCGGTGAGATCGGAGCGCTGATCCACCTCTCCCGGGAATAACGGTACCGGTGAGATCGGAGCGCTGATCCACCTCTCCCGGGGAATAATGGTACCGGTGAGATCGGAGCGCTGATCCACCTCTCCCGGGGAATAATGGTACCGGTGAGATCGGAGCGCTGATCCACCTCTCCCGGGGAATAGCGGTACCGGTGAGATCAGAGCGCTGATCCACCTCTCCCGGGCATAACGGTACCGGTGAGATCGGAGCGCTGATCCACCTCTCCCGGGGAATAAAGGTACCGAGCGAGTGAGTGTGAGGCTGAGGTGTGTCAGCTACAAAGTACACACACGTGTGTTATCTTCCCACTAACTGCCCTAACCAGCTGGGAGTGTGAGGCAGGCGAGGTAACCCATCTCTGAAAGTGCTTCTGACGAGCAGCTACGGGAAAGCAAAGGCCAGTCCTGTCTAATACATGCAAAGTATGAGAGGGGAGACAGATACTCTGCACTGACCTACTGACGAGCTGCTACGGGAAAGCAAAGGCCAGTCCTGTCTAATACATGCACAGTATGAGAGGGGAGACAGATACTCTGCACTGACCTACTGACCTACAGAAAGCAAAGGCCAGTCCTGTCTAATACATGACAAGTATGAGAGGGGAGACAGATACTCTGCACTGACCTACTGACGAGCTGCCACCGGAAAGCAAAGGCCAGTCCTGTCTAATACATGCAAAGTATGAGAGGGGAGACAGATACTCCGCACTGACCTCCTGCAGCAAAGGCCAGTCCTGTCTAATACATGCACAGTATGAGAGGGGAGACAGATACTCCGCACTGACCTCCTGCAGCAAAGGCCAGTCCTGTCTAATACATGCACAGTATGAGAGGGGAGACAGATACTCCGCACTGACCTCCTGCAGCAAAGGCCAGTCCTGTCTAATACATGCAAAGTATGAGAGGGGAGACAGATACTCCGCACTGACCTCCTGCAGCAAAGGCCAGTCCTGTCTAATACATGCACAGTATGAGAGGGGAGACAGATACTCCGCACTGACCTCCTGCAGCAAAGGCCAGTCCTGTCTAATACATGCAAAGTATGAGAGGGGAGACAGATACTCCGCACTGACCTCCTGCAGCAAAGGCCAGTCCTGTCTAATACATGCACAGTATGAGAGGGGAGACAGATACTCCGCACTGACCTCCTGCAGCAAAGGCCAGTCCTGTCTAATACATGCACAGTATGAGAGGGGGGACAGATACTCCGCACTAAACTCCTGCAGCAAAGACAAGTCCTGTCTAATACATGCACAGTATGAGAGGGGGGACAGACACTCCGCACTGACCTCCTGCAGCAAAGGCCAGTCCTGTCTAATACATGCACAGTATGAGAGGGGGGACAGACACTCCGCACTGACCTCCTGCAGCAAAGGCCAGTCCTGTCTAATACATGCACAGTATGAGAGGGGGGACAGACACTCCGCACTGACCTCCTGTAGCAAAGGCCAGTCCTGTCTAATACATGCACAGTATGACAGGGGGGACAGACACTCCGCACTGACCTCCTGCAGCAAAGGCTAGTCCTGTCTAATACATGCACAGTATGAGAGGGGAGACAGATACTCCGCACTGACCTCCTGCAGCAAAGGCCAGTCCTGTCTAATACATGCAAAGTATGAGAGGGGAGACAGATACTCCGCACTGACCTCCTGCAGCAAAGGCCAGTCCTGTCTAATACATGCACAGTATGAGAGGGGAGACAGATACTCCGCACTGACCTCCTGCAGCAAAGGCCAGTCCTGTCTAATACATGCACAGTATGAGAGGGGAGACAGATACTCCGCACTGACCTCCTGCAGCAAAGGCCAGTCCTGTCTAATACATGCACAGTATGAGAGGGGGGACAGATACTCCGCACTGAACTCCTGCAGCAAAGACAAGTCCTGTCTAATACATGCACAGTATGAGAGGGGGGACAGACACTCCGCACTGACCTCCTGCAGCAAAGGCCAGTCCTGTCTAATACATGCACAGTATGAGAGGGGGGACAGACACTCCGCACTGACCTCCTGCAGCAAAGGCCAGTCCTGTCTAATACATGCACAGTATGAGAGGGGGGACAGACACTCCGCACTGACCTCCTGCAGCAAAGGCCAGTCCTGTCTAATACATGCACAGTATGAGAGGGGGGACAGACACTCCGCACTGACCTCCTGTAGCAAAGGCCAGTCCTGTCTAATACATGCACAGTATGACAGGGGGGACAGACACTCCGCACTGACCTCCTGCAGCAAAGGCCAGTCCTGTCTAATACATGCACAGTATGAGAGGGGGGACAGATACTCCGCACTGACCTCCTGCAGCAAAGGCCAGTCCTGTCTAATACATGCACAGTATGAGAGGGGGGACAGACACTCCGCACTGACCTCCTGCAGCAAAGGCCAATCCTGTCTAATACATGCACAGTATGAGAGGGTGAACAGACACTCCGCACTGACCTCCTGCAGCAAAGGCCAGTCCTGTCTAATACATGCACAGTATGAGAGGGGAGACAGATACTCCGCACTGACCTCCTGCAGCAAAGGCCAGTCCTGTCTAATACATGCACAATATGAGAGGGAGGACAGACACTCCGCACTGACCTCCTGCAGCAAAGGCCAGTCCTGTCTAATACATGCACAGTATGAGAGGGGAGACAGATACTCCGCACTGACCTCCTGCAGCAAAGGCCAGTCCTGTCTAATACATGCACAGTATGAGAGGGGAGACAGATACTCCGCACTGACCTCCTGCAGCAAAGGCCAGTCCTGTCTAATACATGCACAGTATGAGGGGAGACAGATACTCCGCACTGACCTCCTGCAGCAAAGGCCAGTCCTGTCTAATACATGCAAAGTATGAGAGGGGAGACAGATACTCCGCACTGACCTCCTGCAGCAAAGGCCAGTCCTGTCTAATACATGCAAAGTATGAGAGGGGGGACAGACACTCCGCACTGACCTCCTGCAGCAAAGGCCAGTCCTGTCTAATACATGCAAAGTATGAGAGGGGAGACAGATACTCCGCACTGACCTCCTGCAGCAAAGGCCAGTCCTGTCTAATACATGCACAGTATGAGAGGGGGGACAGACACTCCGCACTGACCTCCTGCAGCAAAGGCCAGTCCTGTCTAATACATGCACAGTATGAGAGGGGAGACAGATACTCCGCACTAACCTCCTGCAGCAAAGGCCAGTCCTGTCTAATACATGCACAGTATGAGAGGGGAGACAGATACTCTGCACTGACCTCCTGCAGCAAAGGCCAGTCCTGTCTAATACATGCAAAGTATGAGAGGGGAGACAGATACTCCGCACTGACCTCCTGCAGCAAAGGCCAGTCCTGTCTAATACATGCACAGTATGAGAGGGGGGACAGACACTCCGCACTGACCTCCTGCAGCCTGCTCCGCGCGCCCCTGTGCTCCCCCATTCGTGGTTGTGTGCAGAGCGCTGGGCACACGCACGCAGCTTTGCCTGTAACTGTCTCTCTGTAGCAGCCCCGGTGTGTCCCTTTGTGTCTGTCTCTCTGTGGCAGCCCCGGTGTGTCCCTTTGTGTCTGTCTCACTGTGGCAGCCCCGGTGTGTCCCTTTGTGTCTGTCTCTCTGTGGCAGCCCCGGTGTGTCCCTTTGTGTCTGTCTCTCTGTGGCAGCCCCGGTGTGTCCCTTTGTGTCTGTCTCTCTGTGGCAGCCCCGGTGTGTCCCTTTGTGTCTGTCTCTCTGTGGCAGCCCCGGTGTGTCCCTTTGTGTCTGTCTCTCTGTGGCAGCCCCGGTGTGTCCCTTTGTGTCTGTCTCTCTGTGGCAGCCCCGGTGTGTCCCTTTGTGTCTGTCTCTCTGTAGCAGCCCCGGTGTGTCCCTTTGTGGCTGTCTCTCTGTAGCAGCCCCGGTGTGTCCCTTTGTGTCTGTCTCTCTGTGGCAGCCCCGGTGTGTCCCTTTGTGTCTGTCTCTCTGTGGCAGCCCCGGTGTGTCCCTTTGTGTCTGTCTCTCTGTGGCAGCCCCGGTGTGTCCCTTTGTGTCTGTCTCTCTGTGGCAGCCCCGGTGTGTCCCTTTGTGTCTGTCTCTCTGTGGCAGCCCCGGTGTGTCCCTTTGTGTCTGTCTCTCTGTGGCAGCCCCGGTGTGTCCCTTTGTGTCTGTCTCTCTGTGGCAGCCCCGGTGTGTCCCTTTGTGTCTGTCTCTCTGTAGCAGCCCCGGTGTGTCCCTTTGTGGCTGTCTCTCTGTAGCAGCCCCGGTGTGTCCCTTTGTGTCTGTCTCTCTGTGGCAGCCCCGGTGTGTCCCTTTGTGTTAAGTTACTTTGTTTTCCCAGCGATAACACCCACGCCGGTCCAGCCACGGAGAACAATCAGCGGCCGTGTCTGTGCAGACGGGAGGGGCAGCGGGCTTATACGGATCAGTCATTATATTACAATATACAGGCACGTGTGAGATTGTATCTCTGTATATGCAGCAGGGGTCTGTGTATACCACCGACAGTGAGAAGGGCAAGGGGGTTAATCATGTGACCTCGATACTGTCCTGATCAGCACTATCGCAGTTTAATGAGTAACATCCCAGTGTCAGTGTGTAAATGTGTGTGGAAGGTGTCGGGGTGTATCAGTGTGTAAATGTGTGTGGAAGGTGTCGGGGTGTATCAGTGTATAAATGTGTGTGGAAGGTGTCAGTGTATAACTGTGTGTAAATGTGTGTGGAAGGTGTCGGTGTGTAAGTGTGTAAATGTGTATGGAAGGTGTCGGTGTGTATCAGTGTATAAATGTGTGTGGAAGGTGTTGGTGTGTATCAGTGTGTAAATGTGTGTGGAAGGTGTCGGGGTGTATCAGTGTGTAAATGTGTGTGGAAGGTGTCGGGGTGTATCAGTGTGTAAATGTGTATGGAAGGTGTCGGGGTGTATCAGTGTATAAATGTGTGTGGAAGGTGTCAGTGTATAACTGTGTGTAAATGTGTGTGGAAGGTGTCGGTGTGTAAGTGTGTAAATGTGTATGGAAGGTGTCGGTGTGTATCAGTGTATAAATGTGTGTGGAAGGTGTTGGTGTGTATCAGTGTGTAAATGTGTGTGGAAGGTGTCGGGGTGTATCAGTGTGTAAATGTGTGTGGAAGGTGTCGGGGTGTATCAGTGTGTAAATGTGTATGGAAGGTGTCGGTGTGTATCAGTGTGTAAATGTGTGTGGAATGTGTCGGTGTGTATCAGTGTGTAAATGTGTATGGAAGGTGTCAGTGTGTAACATTGTGTAAATGTGTACGGAATGTGTCGGTGTGTACCAGTGTGTAAATGTGTATGGAAGGTGTCGGTGTGTATCAGTGTGTAAATGTGTGTGGAAGGTGTTGTGTGTACCAGTGTGTAAATGTGTATGGAAGGTGTCGGTGTGTATCAGTGTGTAAATGTGTGTGGAAGGTGTCGGTGTGTATCAGTGTGTAAATGTGTGTGGAAGGTGTCGGTGTGTATCAGTGTGTAAATGTGTATGGAAGGTGTCGGGGTGTATCCGTGTGTAAATGTGAATGGAAGGTGTCGGGGTGTATCAGTGTGTAAATGTGTGTGGAAGGTGTTGGTGTGTATCAGTGTGTAAATGTGTGTGGATGGTGTTGGTGTGTATCAGTATATAAATGTGTGTGGAAGGTGTCAGTGTATAACTGTGTGTAAATGTGTGTGGAAGGTGTCGGTGTGTAAGTGTGTAAATGTGTATCAGTATATAAATGTGTGTGGAAGGTGTCAGTGTATAACTGTGTGTAAATGTGTGTGGAAGGTGTCGGTGTGTAAGTGTGTAAATGTGTATGGAAGGTGTCGGTGTGTATCAGTGTATAAATGTGTGTGGAAGGTGTCGGGGTGTATCAGTGTGTAAATGTGTGTGGAAGGTTTTGGTGTGTATCAGTATATAAATGTGTGTGGAAGGTGTCAGTGTATAACTGTGTGTAAATGTGTGTGGAAGGTGTCGGGGTGTATCAGTGTGTAAATGTGTGTGGAAGGTGTCGGTGTGTATCGGTGTGTAAATGTGTGTGGAAGGTGTCGGGGTGTATCGGTGTGTAAATGTGTATGGAAGGTGTCAGGGTAAGGGGGTTAATCATGTGACCTCGATACTGTCCTGATCAGCACTATCGCAGTTTAATGAGTAACATCCCAGTGTCAGTGTGTAAATGTGTGTGGAAGGTGTCGGGGTGTATCAGTGTGTAAATGTGTGTGGAAGGTGTCGGGGTGTATCAGTGTGTAAATGTGTGTGGAAGGTGTCGGTGTGTATCGGTGTGTAAATGTGTGTGGAAGGTGTCGGGGTGTATCGGTGTGTAAATGTGTGTGGAAGGTGTCGGAGTGTATCAGTGTGTAAATGTGTGTGGAAGGTGCCGGGGTGTATCGGTGTGTAAATGTGTGTGGAAGGTGTCGGGGTGTATCGGTGTGTAAATGTGTGTGGAAGGTGTCGGGGTGTATCGGTGTGTAAATGTGTATGGAAGGTGTCGGTGTGTATCAGTGTGTAAATGTGTGTGGAAGGTGTTGGTGTGTATCAGTGTGTAAATGTGTGTGGAAGGTGTCGGTGTGTATCAGTGTGTAAATGTGTGTGGAAGGTGTCGGGGTGTATCGGTGTGTAAATGTGTGTGGAAGGTGTTGGTGTGTATCAGTGTGTAAATGTGTGTGGAAGGTGTCGGTGTGTATCGGTGTGTAAATGTGTGTGGAAGGTGTCGGGGTGTATCGGTGTGTAAATGTGTGTGGAAGGTGTCGGTGTGTATCAGTGTGTAAATGTGTGTGGAAGGTGTCGGGGTGTATCGGTGTGTAAATGTGTGTGGAAGGTGTCGGGGTGTATCGGTGTGTAAATGTGTATGGAAGGTGTCGGTGTGTATCAGTGTGTAAATGTGTGTGGAAGGTGTTGGTGTGTATCAGTGTGTAAATGTGTGTGGAAGGTGTCGGGGTGTATCGGTGTGTAAATGTGTGTGGAAGGTGTCGGTGTGTATCAGTGTGTAAATGTGTGTGGAAGGTGTCGGGGTGTATCGGTGTGTAAATGTGTGTGGAAGGTGTCGGGGTGTATCGGTGTGTAAATGTGTATGGAAGGTGTCGGTGTGTATCAGTGTGTAAATGTGTGTGGAAGGTGTTGGTGTATAACTGTGTGTAAATGTGTGTGGAAGGTGTCAGGGTGTATCAGTGTGTAAATGTGTGTGGAAGGTGTTGTATATAACTGTGTGTAAATGTGTGTGGAAGGTCTCAGTGTGTATCAGTGTGTAAATGTGTGTGGAAGGTGTCGGGGTGTATCGGTGTGTAAATGTGTGTGGAAGGTGTCAGGGTGTATCAGTGTGTAAATGTGTGTGGAAGGTCTCGGTGTGTATCAGTGTGTAAATGTGTGTGGAAGGTGTCGGGGTGTATCGGTGTGTAAATGTGTGTGGAAGGTGTTGGTGTGTGTCAGTGTGTAAATGTGTATGGAAGGTGTCGGGGTGTATCGGTGTGTAAATGTGTGTGGCAGGTGTCGGTGTGTATCAGCGTGTAAATGTGTGTGGAAGGTGTTGGTGTGTACCAGTGTGTAAATGTGTATGGAAGGTGTCGGGGTGTGTCAGTGTGTAAATGTGTATGGAAGGTGTCGGGGTGTATCGGTGTGTAAATGTGTGTGGAAGGTGTCGGTGTGTATCAGTGTGTAAATGTGTGTGGAAGGTGTCGGGGTGTATCAGTGTGTAAATGTGTGTGGAAGGTGTCGGTGTGTATCAGTGTGTAAATGTGTGTGGAAGGTGTTGGTGTGTATCAGTGTGTAAATGTGTGTGGAAGGTGTCGGGGTGTATCGGTGTGTAAATGTGTGTGGAAGGTGTTGGTGTGTGTCAGTGTGTAAATGTGTATGGAAGGTGTCGGGGTGTATCGGTGTGTAAATGTGTGTGGCAGGTGTCGGTGTGTATCAGCGTGTAAATGTGTGTGGAAGGTGTTGGTGTGTACCAGTGTGTAAATGTGTATGGAAGGTGTCGGGGTGTGTCAGTGTGTAAATGTGTATGGAAGGTGTCGGGGTGTATCGGTGTGTAAATGTGTGTGGAAGGTGTCGGTGTGTATCAGTGTGTAAATGTGTGTGGAAGGTGTCGGGGTGTATCAGTGTGTAAATGTGTGTGGAAGGTGTCGGTGTGTATCAGTGTGTAAATGTGTGTGGAAGGTGTTGGTGTGTACCAGTGTGTAAATGTGTATGGAAGGTGTCGGTGTGTATCAGTGTGTAAATGTGTGTGGAAGGTGTCGGGGTGTATCGGTGTGTAAATGTGTATGGAAGGTGTCGGTGTGTATCAGCGTGTAAATGTGTGTGGAAGGTGTTGGTGTGTATCAGTGTGTAAATGTGTGTGGAAGGTGTTGGTGTGTATCAGTGTGTAAATGTGTGTGTAAGGTGTTGGTATATAACTGTGTGTAAATGTGTGTGGAAGGTGTTGGTGTGTATCAGTGTGTAAATGTGTGTGGAAGGTGTTGGTGTGTATCAGTGTGTAAATGTGTATGGAAGGTGTCGGGGTGTATCAGTGTGTAAATGTGTATGGAAGGTGTCGGGGTGTATCGGTGTGTAAATGTGTATGGAAGGTGTCGGTGTGTATCAGCGTGTAAATGTGTGTGGAAGGTGTTGGTGTGTATCAGTGTGTAAATGTGTGTGGAAGGTGTTGGTGTGTATCAGTGTGTAAATGTGTGTGTAAGGTGTTGGTATATAACTGTGTGTAAATGTGTGTGGAAGGTGTTGGTGTGTATCAGTGTGTAAATGTGTGTGGAAGGTGTTGGTGTGTATCAGTGTGTAAATGTGTATGGAAGGTGTCGGTGTGTATCAGTGTGTAAATGTGTGTGGAAGGTGTTGGTGTGTATCAGTGTGTAAATGTGTGGAAGGTGTCGGTGTGTATCAGTGTGTAAATGTGTGTGGAAGGTGTCGGTGTGTATCAGTGTGTAAATGTGTGTGGAAGGTGTTGGTGTGTATCAGTGTGTAAATGTGTGTGGAAGGTGTTGGTGTGTATCAGTGTGTAAATGTGTGTGGAAGGTGTTGGTGTGTATCAGTGTGTAAATGTGTATGGAAGGTGTCGGGGTGTATCAGTGTGTAAATGTGTGTGGAAGGTGTCGGTGTGTATCAGTGTGTAAATGTGTGTGGAAGGTGTTGGTGTGTATCAGTGTGTAAATGTGTGTGGAAGGTGTTGGTGTGTATCAGTGTGTAAATGTGTGTGGAAGGTGTTGGTGTGTATCAGTGTGTAAATGTGTGTGGAAGGTGTCGGTGTGTATCAGTGTGTAAATGTGTATGGAAGGTGTTGGTGTGTATCAGTGTGTAAATGTGTGTGGAAGGTGTCGGGGTGTATCAGTGTGTAAATGTGTATGGAAGGCGTCGGGGTGTATCGGTGTGTAAATGTGTGTGGAAGGTGTTGGTGTGTATCAGTGTGTAAATGTGTATGGAAGGTGTTGGTGTGTATCGGTGTGTAAATGTGTATGGAAGGTGTTGGTGTGTATCAGTGTGTAAATGTGTGTGGAAGGTGTTGGTGTGTATCAGTGTGTAAATGTGTATGGAAGGTGTCGGGGTGTATCGGTGTGTAAATGTGTATGGAAGGTGTTGGTGTGTATTAGTGTGTAAATGTGTGTGGAAGGTGTCGGTGTGTATCAATGTGTAAATGTGTATGGAAGGTCTCGGTGTGTATCAGTGTGTAAATGTGTATGGAAGGTGTTGGTGTGTATCAGTGTGTAAATGTGTATGGAAGGTGTCAGTGTGTACCAGTGTGTAAATGTGTATGGAAGGTGTTGGTGTGTATCAGTGTGTAAATGTGTATGGAAGGTGTCAGTGTGTAACATTGTGTATATGTGTGTGGAAGGTGTCGGTGTGTATCAGTGTGTAAATGTGTGTGGAAGGTGTTGGTGTGTATCAGTGTGTAAATGTGTATGGAAGGTGTCGGGGTGTATCGGTGTGTAAATGTGTATGGAAGGTGTTGGTGTGTATTAGTGTGTAAATGTGTGTGGAAGGTGTCGGTGTGTATCAATGTGTGTAAATGTGTATGGAAGGTGTCGGTGTGTATCAGTGTGTAAATGTGTATGGAAGGTGTTGGTGTGTATCAGTGTGTAAATGTGTGGAAGGTGTCGGTGTGTACCAGTGTGTAAATGTGTATGGAAGGTGTTGGTGTGTAAGTGTGTAAATGTGTATGGAAGGTGTCAGTGTGTAACATTGTGTATATGTGTGTGGAAGGTGTCGGTGTGTATCGGTGTGTAAATGTGTATGGAAGGTGTTGGTGTGTATCAGTGTGTAAATGTGTGTGGAAGGTGTTGGTGTGTATCAGTGTGTAAATGTGTATGGAAGGTGTCGGGGTGTATCGGTGTGTAAATGTGTATGGAAGGTGTTGGTGTGTATTAGTGTGTAAATGTGTGTGGAAGGTGTCGGTGTGTATCAATGTGTAAATGTGTATGGAAGGTCTCGGTGTGTATCAGTGTGTAAATGTGTATGGAAGGTGTTGGTGTGTATCAGTGTGTAAATGTGTGTGGAAGGTCTCGGTGTGTATCAGTGTGTAAATGTGTATGGAAGGTGTCGGTGTGTACCAGTGTGTAAATGTGTATGGAAGGTGTTGGTGTGTAAGTGTGTAAATGTGTATGGAAGGTGTCAGTGTTTAACATTGTGTATATGTGTGTGGAAGGTGTCGGTGTGTATCGGTGTGTAAATGTGTATGGAAGGTGTTGGTGTGTATCAGTGTGTAAATGTGTGTGGAAGGTGTTGGTGTGTATCAGTGTGTAAATGTGTATGGAAGGTGTCGGGGTGTATCGGTGTGTAAATGTGTATGGAAGGTGTTGGTGTGTATTAGTGTGTAAATGTGTGTGGAAGGTGTCGGTGTGTATCAATGTGTAAATGTGTATGGAAGGTCTCGGTGTGTATCAGTGTGTAAATGTGTATGGAAGGTGTCAGGGTGTACCAGTGTGTAAATGTGTATGGAAGGTCTCGGTGTGTATCAGTGTGTAAATGTGTATGGAAGGTGTCAGGGTAAGGGGGTTAATCATGTGACCTCGATACTGTCCTGATCAGCACTATCACAGTTTAATGACTAACATCCCAGTGTCAGTGTGTAAATGTGTGTGGAATGTGTCAGTGTGTAACATTGTGTAAATGTGTATGGAAGGTGTTGGTGTGTATTAGTGTGTAAATGTGTATGGAAGGTGTCGGTGTGTATCAATGTGTAAATGTGTATGGAAGGTGTCGGTGTGTATCAATGTGTAAATGTGTATGGAAGGTGTCGGTGTGTATCAGTGTGTAAATGTGTGTGGAAGGTGTCGGTGTGTACCAGTGTGTAAATGTGTGTGGAAGGTGTTGGTGTGGATCAGTGTGTAAATGTGTATGGAAGGTGTCAGTGTGTAACATTGTGTAAATGTGTACGGAAGGTGTCGGTGTGTATCAGTGTGTAAATGTGTATGGAAGGTGTCGGGGTGTATCAGTGTGTAAATGTGTATGGAAGGTGTCAGTGTGTAACATTGTGTATATGTGTGTGGAAGGTGTCGGTGTGTATCAGTGTGTAAATGTGTGTGGAAGGTGTCGGTGTGTATCAATGTGTAAATGTGTGTGGAAGGTGTTGGTGTGTATCAGTGTGTAAATGTGTATGGAAGGTGTCGGAGTGTATCAGTGTGTAAATGTGTATGGAAGGTGTCGGAGTGTATCAGTGTGTAAATGTGTATGGAAGGTGTCGGAGTGTATCAGTGTGTAAATGTGTATGGAAGGTGTCGGAGTGTATCAGTGTGTAAATGTGTGTGGAAGGTGCCGGGGTGTATCGGTGTGTAAATGTGTGTGGAAGGTGTCGGTGTGTATCAGTGTGTAAATGTGTATGGAAGGTGTCGGGGTGTATCGGTGTGTAAATGTGTGTGGAAGGTGTCGGTGTGTATCAGTGTGTAAATGTGTATGGAAGGTGTCAGTGTGTAACATTGTGTAAATGTGTGTGGAAGGTGTCAGTGTGTATCAGTGTGTAAATGTGTATGGAAGGTGTCGGGGTGTATCAGTGTGTAAATGTGTGTGGAAGGTGTTGGTGTGTATCAGTGTGTAAATGTGTGTGGAATGTGTCGGGGTGTATCAGTGTGTAAATGTGTATGGAAGGTGTCGGGGTGTATCAGTGTGTAAATGTGTGTGGAAGGTGTCAGGGTGTATCAGTGTGTAAATGTGTATGGAAGGTGTCGGGGTGTATCAGTGTGTAAATGTGTATGGAAGGTGTTGGTGTGTATCAGTGTGTAAATGTGTGTGGAAGGTGTTGGTGTGTACCAGTGTGTAAATGTGTATGGAAGGTGTCGGGGTGTATCGGTGTGTAAATGTGTATGGAAGGTGTCGGTGTGTATCAGTGTGTAAATGTGTGTGGAAGGTGTTGGTGTGTATCAGTGTGTAAATGTGTATGGAAGGTGTTGGTGTATAACTGTGTGTAAATGTGTATGGAAGGTGTCGGTGTGTATCACTGTGTAAATGTGTATGGAAGGTGTCGGTGTGTATCAGTGTGTAAATGTGTATGGAATGTGTCAGTGTGTAACAGTGTGTAAATGTGTATGGAAGGTGTCAGTGTGTATCAGTGTGTAAATGTGTATGGAAGGTGTCGGTGTGTATCAGTGTGTAAATGTGTATGGAAGGTGTCGGTGTGTATCAGTGTGTAAATGTGTGTGGAAGGTGTCGGTGTGTATCAGTGTGTAAATGTGTGTGGAAGGGGTTGGTGTGTATCAGTGTGTAAATGTGTGTGGAAGGTGTCGGAGTGTATCAATGTGTAAATGTGTATGGAAGGTGTTGGTGTATAACTGTGTGTAAATGTGTATGGAAGGTGTCAGGGTGTATCAGTGTGTAAATGTGTTTGGGAGGTGTTGGTGTGTATCAATGTGTAAATGTGTATGGAAGGTGTTGGTGTATAACTGTGTGTAAATGTGTATGGAAGGTGTCGGGGTGTATCAGTGTGTAAATGTGTGTGGAAGGTGTTGGTGTGTCTGAGTGTGTAAATGTGTATGGAAGGTGTTGGTGTATAACTGTGTGTAAATGTGTGTGGAAGTTGTCGGTGTGTATCAGTGTGTAAATGTGTTTGGGAGGTGTTGGTGTGTACCAGTGTGTAAATGTGTATGGAAGGTGTCGGTGTGTATCAGTGTGTAAATGTGTGTGGAAGGTGTTGGTGTGTACCAGTGTGTAAATGTGTATGGAAGGTGTCGGGTGTATCAGTGTGTAAATGTGTGTGGAAGGTGTTGGTGTGTATGAGTGTGTAAATGTGTATGGAAGGTGTTGGTGTATAACTGTGTGTAAATGTGTGTGGAAGGTGTCGGTGTGTATCGGTGTGTAAATGTGTATGGAAGGTGTCGGGTGTATCGGTGTGTAAATGTTTGTGTAAGGTGTTGGTGTGTATCAGTGTGTAAATGTGTATGGAAGGTGTCGGGGTGTATCAGTGTGTAAATGTGTGTGGAAGGTGTTGGTGTGTACCAGTGTGTAAATGTGTATGGAAGGTGTCGGGTGTATCAGTGTGTAAATGTGTGTGGAAGGTGTTGGTGTGTATGAGTGTGTACATGTGTATGGAAGGTGTTGGTGTATAACTGTGTGTAAATGTGTGTGGAAGGTGTCGGTGTGTATCGGTGTGTAAATGTGTATGGAAGGTGTCGGGTGTATCGGTGTGTAAATGTTTGTGTAAGGTGTTGGTGTGTATCAGTGTGTAAATGTGTATGGAAGGTGTCGGGGTGTATCGGTGTGTAAATGTGTATGGAAGGTGTCAGTGTGTATCAGTGTGTAAATGTGTATGGAAGGTGTCAGTGTGTAACATTGTGTAAATGTGTGTGGAAGGTGTCGGTGTGTATCAGTGTGTAAATGTGTATGGAAGGTGTCAGTGTGTAACATTGTGTAAATGTGTACGGAATGTGTCGGTGTGTATCAGTGTGTAAATGTGTATGGAAGGTGTCGGTGTGTATCAGTGTGTAAATGTGTGTGGAAGGTGTTGTGTGTACCAGTGTGTAAATGTGTGTGGAAGGTGTCGGTGTGTATCAGTGTGTAAATGTGTGTGGAAGGTGTCGGTGTGTATCAGTGTGTAAATGTGTATGGAAGGTGTCGGGGTGTATCCGTGTGTAAATGTGTATGGAAGGTGTCGGGGTGTATCAGTGTGTAAATGTGTGTGGAAGGTGTTGGTGTGTATCAGTGTGTAAATGTGTATGGAAGGTGTCAGTGTGTACCAGTGTGTAAATGTGTATGGAAGGTGTTGGTGTGTATCAGTGTGTAAATGTGTATGGAAGGTGTCAGTGTGTAACATTGTGTATATGTGTGTGGAAGGTGTCGGTGTGTATCAGTGTGTAAATGTGTGTGGAAGGTGTTGGTGTGTATCAGTGTGTAAATGTGTATGGAAGGTGTCGGGGTGTATCGGTGTGTAAATGTGTATGGAAGGTGTTGGTGTGTATTAGTGTGTAAATGTGTGTGGAAGGTGTCGGTGTGTATCAATGTGTGTAAATGTGTATGGAAGGTGTCGGTGTGTATCAGTGTGTAAATGTGTATGGAAGGTGTTGGTGTGTATCAGTGTGTAAATGTGTGTGGAAGGTGTCGGTGTGTACCAGTGTGTAAATGTGTATGGAAGGTGTTGGTGTGTAAGTGTGTAAATGTGTATGGAAGGTGTCAGTGTGTAACATTGTGTATATGTGTGTGGAAGGTGTCGGTGTGTATCGGTGTGTAAATGTGTATGGAAGGTGTTGGTGTGTATCAGTGTGTAAATGTGTGTGGAAGGTGTTGGTGTGTATCAGTGTGTAAATGTGTATGGAAGGTGTCGGGGTGTATCGGTGTGTAAATGTGTATGGAAGGTGTTGGTGTGTATTAGTGTGTAAATGTGTGTGGAAGGTGTCGGTGTGTATCAATGTGTAAATGTGTATGGAAGGTCTCGGTGTGTATCAGTGTGTAAATGTGTGTGGAAGGTGTCGGTGTGTATCAGTGTGTAAATGTGTGTGGAAGGTGTCGGTGTGTATCGGTGTGTAAATGTGTATGGAAGGTGTTGGTGTGTATCAGTGTGTAAATGTGTGTGGAAGGGTTCGGTGTGTACCAGTGTGTAAATGTGTATGGAAGGTGTTGGTGTGTAAGTGTGTAAATGTGTATGGAAGGTGTCAGTGTGTAACATTGTGTATATGTGTGTGGAAGGTGTCGGTGTGTATCGGTGTGTAAATGTGTATGGAAGGTGTTGGTGTGTATCAGTGTGTAAATGTGTGTGGAAGGTGTTGGTGTGTATCAGTGTGTAAATGTGTATGGAAGGTGTCGGGGTGTATCGGTGTGTAAATGTGTATGGAAGGTGTTGGTGTGTATTAGTGTGTAAATGTGTGTGGAAGGTGTCGGTGTGTATCAATGTGTAAATGTGTATGGAAGGTCTCGGTGTGTATCAGTGTGTAAATGTGTATGGAAGGTGTCAGGGTAAGGGGGTTAATCATGTGACCTCGATACTGTCCTGATCAGCACTATCACAGTTTAATGACTAACATCCCAGTGTCAGTGTGTAAATGTGTGTGGAATGTGTCAGTGTGTAACATTGTGTAAATGTGTATGGAAGGTGTTGGTGTGTATTAGTGTGTAAATGTGTATGGAAGGTGTCGGTGTGTATCAATGTGTAAATGTGTATGGAAGGTGTCGGTGTGTATCAGTGTGTAAATGTGTGTGGAAGGTGTCGGTGTGTACCAGTGTGTAAATGTGTGTGGAAGGTGTTGGTGTGTATCAGTGTGTAAATGTGTATGGAAGGTGTCAGTGTGTAACATTGTGTAAATGTGTACGGAAGGTGTCGGTGTGTATCAGTGTGTAAATGTGTATGGAAGGTGTCGGGGTGTATCAGTGTGTAAATGTGTATGGAAGGTGTCAGTGTGTAACATTGTGTATATGTGTGTGGAAGGTGTCGGTGTGTATCAGTGTGTAAATGTGTGTGGAAGGTGTCGGTGTGTATCAATGTGTAAATGTGTGTGGAAGGTGTTGGTGTGTATCAGTGTGTAAATGTGTATGGAAGGTGTCAGTGTGTAACAGTGTGTAAATGTGTATGGAAGGTGTCGGAGTGTATCAGTGTGTAAATGTGTATGGAATGTGTCAGTGTGTAACAGTGTGTAAATGTGTATGGAAGGTGTCGGAGTGTATCAGTGTGTAAATGTGTGTGGAAGGTGCCGGGGTGTATCGGTGTGTAAATGTGTGTGGAAGGTGTCGGTGTGTATCAGTGTGTAAATGTGTATGGAAGGTGTCGGGGTGTATCGGTGTGTAAATGTGTGTGGAAGGTGTCGGTGTGTATCAGTGTGTAAATGTGTATGGAAGGTGTCAGTGTGTAACATTGTGTAAATGTGTGTGGAAGGTGTCAGTGTGTATCAGTGTGTAAATGTGTATGGAAGGTGTCGGGGTGTATCAGTGTGTAAATGTGTGTGGAAGGTGTTGGTGTGTATCAGTGTGTAAATGTGTGTGGAATGTGTCGGGGTGTATCAGTGTGTAAATGTGTATGGAAGGTGTCAGGGTGTATCAGTGTGTAAATGTGTGTGGAAGGTGTCAGGGTGTATCAGTGTGTAAATGTGTATGGAAGGTGTCGGGGTGTATCAGTGTGTAAATGTGTATGGAAGGTGTTGGTGTGTATCAGTGTGTAAATGTGTATGGAAGGTGTTGGTGTATAACTGTGTGTAAATGTGTATGGAAGGTGTCGGTGTGTATCAGTGTGTAAATGTGTATGGAAGGTGTCGGTGTGTATCAGTGTGTAAATGTGTATGGAATGTGTCAGTGTGTAACAGTGTGTAAATGTGTATGGAAGGTGTCAGTGTGTATCAGTGTGTAAATGTGTATGGAAGGTGTCGGTGTGTATCAGTGTGTAAATGTGTATGGAAGGTGTCGGTGTGTATCAGTGTGTAAATGTGTGTGGAAGGTGTCGGTGTGTATCAGTGTGTAAATGTGTGTGGAAGGGGTTGGTGTGTATCAGTGTGTAAATGTGTGTGGAAGGTGTCGGAGTGTATCAATGTGTAAATGTGTATGGAAGGTGTTGGTGTATAACTGTGTGTAAATGTGTATGGAAGGTGTCAGGGTGTATCAGTGTGTAAATGTGTTTGGGAGGTGTTGGTGTGTATCAATGTGTAAATGTGTATGGAAGGTGTTGGTGTATAACTGTGTGTAAATGTGTATGGAAGGTGTCGGGGTGTATCAGTGTGTAAATGTGTGTGGAAGGTGTTGGTGTGTCTGAGTGTGTAAATGTGTATGGAAGGTGTTGGTGTATAACTGTGTGTAAATGTGTGTGGAAGTTGTCGGTGTGTATCAGTGTGTAAATGTGTTTGGGAGGTGTTGGTGTGTACCAGTGTGTAAATGTGTATGGAAGGTGTCGGTGTGTATCAGTGTGTAAATGTGTGTGGAAGGTGTTGGTGTGTACCAGTGTGTAAATGTGTATGGAAGGTGTCGGGTGTATCAGTGTGTAAATGTGTGTGGAAGGTGTTGGTGTGTATGAGTGTGTAAATGTGTATGGAAGGTGTTGGTGTATAACTGTGTGTAAATGTGTGTGGAAGGTGTCGGTGTGTATCGGTGTGTAAATGTGTATGGAAGGTGTCGGGTGTATCGGTGTGTAAATGTTTGTGTAAGGTGTTGGTGTGTATCAGTGTGTAAATGTGTATGGAAGGTGTCGGGGTGTATCAGTGTGTAAATGTGTGTGGAAGGTGTTGGTGTGTACCAGTGTGTAAATGTGTATGGAAGGTGTCGGGTGTATCAGTGTGTAAATGTGTGTGGAAGGTGTTGGTGTGTATGAGTGTGTACATGTGTATGGAAGGTGTTGGTGTATAACTGTGTGTAAATGTGTGTGGAAGGTGTCGGTGTGTATCGGTGTGTAAATGTGTATGGAAGGTGTCGGGTGTATCGGTGTGTAAATGTTTGTGTAAGGTGTTGGTGTGTATCAGTGTGTAAATGTGTATGGAAGGTGTCGGGGTGTATCGGTGTGTAAATGTGTATGGAAGGTGTCAGTGTGTATCAGTGTGTAAATGTGTATGGAAGGTGTCAGTGTGTAACATTGTGTAAATGTGTGTGGAAGGTGTCGGTGTGTATCAGTGTGTAAATGTGTATGGAAGGTGTCAGTGTGTAACATTGTGTAAATGTGTACGGAATGTGTCGGTGTGTACCAGTGTGTAAATGTGTATGGAAGGTGTCGGTGTGTATCAGTGTGTAAATGTGTGTGGAAGGTGTTGTGTGTACCAGTGTGTAAATGTGTGTGGAAGGTGTCGGTGTGTATCAGTGTGTAAATGTGTGTGGAAGGTGTCGGTGTGTATCAGTGTGTAAATGTGTATGGAAGGTGTCGGGGTGTATCCGTGTGTAAATGTGTATGGAAGGTGTCGGGGTGTATCAGTGTGTAAATGTGTGTGGAAGGTGTTGGTGTGTATCAGTGTGTAAATGTGTGTGGATGGTGTTGGTGTGTATCAGTGTATAAATGTGTGTGGAAGGTGTCAGTGTATAACTGTGTGTAAATGTGTGTGGAAGGTGTCGGTGTGTAAGTGTGTAAATGTGTATGGAAGGTGTCGGTGTGTATCAGTGTATAAATGTGTGTGGAAGGTGTTGGTGTGTATCAGTGTGTAAATGTGTGTGGAAGGTGTCGGGGTGTATCAGTGTGTAAATATGTGTGGAAGGTGTCGGGGTGTATCAGTGTGTAAATGTGTATGGAAGGTGTCGGTGTGTATCAGTGTGTAAATGTGTGTGGAATGTGTCGGTGTGTATCAGTGTGTAAATGTGTATGGAAGGTGTCAGTGTGTAACATTGTGTAAATGTGTACGGAATGTGTCGGTGTGTACCAGTGTGTAAATGTGTATGGAAGGTGTCGGTGTGTATCAGTGTGTAAATGTGTGTGGAAGGTGTTGTGTGTACCAGTGTGTAAATGTGTATGGAAGGTGTCGGTGTGTATCAGTGTGTAAATGTGTGTGGAAGGTGTCGGTGTGTATCAGTGTGTAAATGTGTGTGGAAGGTGTCGGTGTGTATCAGTGTGTAAATGTGTATGGAAGGTGTCGGGGTGTATCCGTGTGTAAATGTGAATGGAAGGTGTCGGGGTGTATCAGTGTGTAAATGTGTGTGGAAGGTGTTGGTGTGTATCAGTGTGTAAATGTGTGTGGATGGTGTTGGTGTGTATCAGTATATAAATGTGTGTGGAAGGTGTCAGTGTATAACTGTGTGTAAATGTGTGTGGAAGGTGTCGGTGTGTAAGTGTGTAAATGTGTATCAGTATATAAATGTGTGTGGAAGGTGTCAGTGTATAACTGTGTGTAAATGTGTGTGGAAGGTGTCGGTGTGTAAGTGTGTAAATGTGTATGGAAGGTGTCGGTGTGTATCAGTGTATAAATGTGTGTGGAAGGTGTCGGTGTGTATCAGTGTGTAAATGTGTGTGGAAGGTGTCGGTGTGTATCAGTGTGTAAATGTGTATGGAAGGTGTCGGTGTGTATCAGTGTGTAAATGTGTGTGGAAGGTGTCGGTGTATAACTGTGTGTAAATGTGTGTGGAAGGCGTCCATGCGAGGGGAAGGCGTCCATGCGAGGGGAAGGCGTCCATGCGAGGGGAAGGCGTCCATGCGAGGGGAAGGCGTCCATGCGAGGGGAAGGCGTCCATGCGAGGGGAAGGCGTCCATGCGAGGGGAAGGCGTCCATGCGAGGGGAGGGCGTCCATGCGAGGGGAAGGCGTCCATGCGAGGGGAAGGCGTCCATGCGAGGGGAAGGCGTCCATGCGAGGGGAAGGCGTCCATGCGAGGGGAAGGCGCCTTTGCACAGGGAAGTCGTCGGCGTGAGGGGGGGCGTGGGGAAGGAGCTGGTATACTTTGGATATGCGATTAGCATATCTCCCAGGTATCTCAGGGGGGATCCTTGTTGAGCACAGCTGTCTCTCCCCATGTTGTATGAAGGGAGGGTTCAGGGGTTTATATAGCACTTGAGACTTTACTAAAATGGGTCTCTCTTTCTCACCCTCCTTCCCCAATCAACCTGCAGTAACTTTAACCCTTTGCTAATGAGATTATCTGTCTCCGCGTCTCCCCTCCTGAAATCCCTCTCCTGGCTTCCGATCAAATCCCGTATCGCACTCAATTCTCCTCCTCACTTTTACAGCTTTACACTCTTCTGCCCCTCCTTACATCTCAGCCCTAATTTCTCGTTATATACCATCCCGAGTCTTGCGTTCTGCTCAAGGATGTCTTCTTTCTACCCCCTTTGTATCTAAAGCCCTCTCCCGCCTTAAACCTTTCTCACTTTCTGCCCTACACCTCTGGAATGCCCCAAAATCCGACTAGCACCCTCTCTATCCACCTTTAAGACCCACCTTAAGACAAACTTGCTTAAAGAAGCATATGAATAGCACTGTGGACATTCTGAACACGATACATAAAGCTTGGCTCCCTGCAGACGCACTTACCAGAACTCCCTCCTCCTGTCTCTGTACGTTCTCCCTACCTACCAATTAGATTGTAAGCTCCTCGGGGCAGGGACTCCTCTTCCTTAATGTTACTTTTATGTCTGAAGCGCTTATTATTCCCATGACCTGTTATTTGTATTATTGGTTATTTATATGATTACCACGTGGATTACTGCTCTGACGCGCTATGTACATTAATGGCGCTATATAGATTAAGACATACACACACAAACAAACGCCGCCTGTTGATTTTGCTTATATTAGCTCAGTGGATACCAGGGAAACTCAGGGAGAATAGCGTTACCTGGTTATAATAAGCTGGCGGTGTTTGTGCTGATGTAACGGAGTTTAGCGCAGCGGGTCCCTTCTATTACAAAGTATCCGTCTGATCAGGAGACGCCCGTTTGTGTGCAAAATACAGTGCAGACGTGTCTGTGTATGTGTGTGTATGTGTGCGTGTGCGTGTGCGTATGTATATATATATAGATATTACATACATACACAAAGTTTGGTGACGCGCTCCCGGAGATTAGCAGAATGAGAACAGACGGCGTGGTGGGGTTATTAGGGGCGCTGAGCGATCCGTATTCCCTTCTCCGGATCAAAACAATAAAGGACAGAAACCGCCCCGGTGCTCCCGGATCCAGAAACAGAAAGATACATTTATTTAACATCATGAGACGCAAACAATGGCATCGCAGCCAAGACCCGCCCGTTCTCAGGCGGACGCACTGCGCACAATTCAGTGTTTGCATCTCATGATGTAAAATAAATGTATCTTTATATTTTCTAAACATACACGCACACACAAACACACACATGTAACACACACACAAACACACACATGTAACACACACACAAACACACACATGTAACACACACACACACACACACATGTAACACACACACACAAACACACACATGTAACACACACACACAAACACACACATGTAACACACACACAAACACACACATGTAACACACACACAGTCCTCGTTATCCAATGTTTCACTTTACAACGAATGGCATATCCAACGCTTTGCAATGCAACCCTATGGGCCGTTATCCGACACCTGAACGTGTTATCCGACACCTGAACGCATTATCCGACGCCTGAATGCGCTATCCGACACCTGAACGCGTTATCCGACGCCTGAACGCATTATCCGACGCCTGAACGCATTATCCGACGCCTGAACGCATTATCCGACACCTGAACGCATTATCCGATACCTGAACGCATTATCCGACGCCTGAATGCGCTATCCGACACCTGAACGCGTTATCCGACGCCTGAACGCATTATCCGACGCCTGAACGCATTATCCGATACCTGAACGCATTATCCGACGCCTGAATGCGCTATCCGACACCTGAACGCGTTATCCGACACCTGAACGCATTATCCGACACCTGAACGCGTTATCCGACGCCTGAACGCATTATCCGACGCCTGAACGCATTATCCGACGCCTGAACGCATTATCCGACACCTGAACGCATTATCCGATACCTGAACGCATTATCCGACGCCTGAATGCGCTATCCGACACCTGAACGCGTTATCCGACGCCTGAACGCATTATCCGACGCCTGAACGCATTATCCGACGCCTGAACGCATTATCCGACACCTGAACGCATTATCCGACACCTGAACGCATTATCCGACGCCTGAACGCGCTATCCGACACCTGAACGCATTATCCGACGCCTGAACGCATTATCCGACACCTGAACGCATTATCCGACACCTGAACGCGCTATCCGACACCTGAACGCGTTATCCGACGCCTGAACGCATTATCCGACACCTGAACGCATTATCCGACGCCTGCATGCGCTATCCGACGCCTGAACGCATTATCCGACGCCTGAACGCATTATCCGACGCCTGCATGCGCTATCCGACGCATAAACGCATTATCCGACGCCTGAACGCATTATCCGACACCTGAACGCATTATCCGACGCCTGAACGCATTATCCGACGCCTGAACGCATTATCCGACGCCTGAACGCATTATCCGACACCTGAACGCATTATCCGACGCCTGCATGCACTATCCGACGCCTGAACGCATTATCCGACGCCTGAACGCATTATCCGACGCCTGAACGCATTATCCGACGCCTGAACGCATTATCCGATGCCTGAACGCATTATCCGACGCCTGAACGCGCTATCCGACGCCTGAACGCATTATCCGACGACTGAACGCATTATCCGACGCCTGAACGCATTATCCGACGCCTGAACGCATTATCCGACGCCTGAACGCATTATCCGACGCCTGAACGCATTATCCGACGCCTGAACGCATTATCCGACACCTGCATGCACTATCCGACGCCTGAACGCATTATCCGACGCCTGAACGCATTATCCGACGCCTGAACGCATTATCCGACGCCTGAACGCATTATCCGATGCCTGAACGCATTATCGGACGCCTGAACGCGCTATCCGACGCCTGAACACGCTATCCGACGCCTGAACGCGCTATCCGATGCCTGAACGCTCTATCCGACGCCTGAACGCATTATCCGACGCCTGAACGCATTATCCGACACCTGAACGCATTATCCGACACCTGAACGCGCTATCCGCCACCTGAATGCATTATCCGACGTCTGAACGCATTATCCGACGCCTGAACACATTATCCGACGCCTGAACGCGCTATCCGACGCCTGAACGCGCTATCCGACGCCTGAACGCATTATCCGACGCCTGAACGCATTATCCGACACCTGAACGCATTATCCGATGCCTGAACGCGCTGTCCGCCACCTGAATGCATTATCCGACACCTGAACGCATTATCAGACACCTGAACGCATTATCCGACGCCTGAACGCGCTATCCGACGCCTGAATGCATTATCCGACACCTGAACGCATTATCCGACGCCTGAACGCACTATCCGACGCCTGAACGCATTATCCGACACCTGAACGCATTATCCGACACCTGAACGCATTATCCGATACCTGAACGCGCTATCCGACGCCTGAACGCATTATCCGACACCTGAACGCATTATCCGACACCTGAACGCATTATCCGACGCCTGAACGCATTATCCGACACCTGAACGCGCTATCCGCCACCTGAATGCATTATCCGACACCTGAACGCATTATCCGACACCTGAACGCATTATCCGACGCCTGAACGCATTATCCGACACCTGAACGCATTATCCGACGCCTGAACGCATTATCCGATGCCTGAATTATAGATAGATAGATAGCAATGATGCAGCACAATGAGATATATTAGCAGTCAGGACCCGCTATGGGAGGTTCTCCTCACCCCCTGAGGAAGGTCCCTCACGGGCCCGCACCGTTGGCGGTTCCGGACTGCAAATATATCTCGCTGCGCTGAATCATTCCTCTAAGCCAGCGGGGCGCAAACTTCTTTCCCTGCGCCCCCCTCCCTCCTTACCTTGATTCTGGGCGTCATGACGTCACGTTGCCATAGCAACGTGACATGACCCTGCAGCGTCATTTGATGCCACGTTGCCATGGCGACGCATCTCCAGATGCCGGCTGAATCAAGGTAAGTTTTGTTTACAGAGGCCCGGCACTTAATTGAAGTGCCTTCGGGAAGCGCGCGGGGCCTCTGTAACCCCTGCGCCCCCCGCCGGTAATCTCGCGCCCCCCGCCGGTAACCTCGCGCCCCCTGGGGGTCACGCACCGCTGCAAGTTAAGCCACCTGGCTTGGGAGATATATTTATTTATCTATGTATGTAATGACCTGATCCCCGCGCGCGCCGCGCTTCCCCGCGCGCGCCGTGCGTGACGTGCTTCCCCCGCGCGCGCGCCGCGCTTCCCCGCGCGCGCCGCGCTTCCCCCGCGCGCGCCGTGCTTCCCCGCGCTCGCCGCGCTTCCCCGCGCTCGCCGCGCTTCCCCGCGCGCGCCGTGCTTCCCCGCGCACAACGCGCTTCCCCGCGCTTCCTCACGCGCGCCGTGCTTCCCCGCGCGCACCGTGTTTCTCCGCACGCGCCGCGCTTTAACGCAGTAATAGCGCAGTAATAACGCAGTAATAGCGCAGTATTAGCGCAGAAATAGCGCAGTAATAGGCCAGTAATAGGCCAGTAATAACGCAGTAATAGCGCAGTAATAACGCAGTAATAACGCAGTAATAGCCCAGTAATAGCGCAGTAACAGCGCAGTAACAGCGCAGTAACAGCGCAGTAATAATGCAGTAATAACGCAGTAATAGCCCAGTAATAGCGCAGTAATAGCGCAGCTTCCTCGCGCGCGCCGTGCTTCCCCAGGCGCCCCGTGCTTCACCGCGCGCGCCGTGCTTCACCGCGCGCGCCGTGTATAACGCAGTAATAACGCAGTAATAGCGCAGTAATAACGCAGTAATAATGCAGTAATAGCGCAGTAATAGTCCAGTAATAGCCCAGTAATAACGCAGTAATAGCCCAGTAATAGCCCAGTAATAGCGCAGTAATAGTGCAGTAATAACGCAGTAATAGCGCAGTAATAACGCAGTAATAGCGCAGTAATAGTCCAGTAATAGCCCAGTAATAACGCAGTAATAGCCCAGTAATAGCCCAGTAATAGCGCAGTAATAGCGCAGTAATAGGCCAGTAATAACGTAGTAATAGCGCAGTAATAACGCAGTAATAACGCAGTAATAGCGCAGTAATAGCGCAGTAATAGCGCAGTAATAGTGCAGTAATAACGCAGTAATAGCCCAATAATAGCGCAGTAATAGCGCAGTAATAACGCAGTAATAGCCCAGTAATAGCCCAGTAATAGCGCAGTAATAGCGCAGTAATAACGCAGTAATAACGCAGTAATAGCCCAGTAATAGCCCAGTAATAGCCCAGTAATAGCACCGTAATAGTGCAGTAATAACGCAGTAATAGCGCAGTAATAACGCAGTAATAGCGCAGTAATAACGCAGTAATAACGCAGTAATAGCGCAGTAATAACGTAGTAATAACGCAGTAATAGCGCAGTAATAGTCCAGTAATAACGCAGTAATAACGCAGTAATAGCGCAGTAATAGCCCAGTAATAGCCCAGTAATAGCTCAGTAATAACGCAGTAATAGCGCAGTAATAACGCAGTAATAGCGCAGTAATAGCGCAGTAATAGCCCAGTAATAGCGCAGTAATAACGCAGTAATAGCACAGTAATAGCACAGTAATAATCGCAGTAATAGCGCAGTAATAACGCAGTAATAACGCAGTAATAACGCAGTAATAGCGCAGTAATAACGCAGTAATAACGCAGTAATAGCGCATTAATAACGCAGTAATAGCCCAGTAATAGGCCAGTAAAAGCACAGTAATAACGCATATGCCCCTTATTCCCCTCCCCTGCTGTCAGTCTCCCATCATTAGATTGTAAGCTCCTCGGGGCAGGGGTTTGCTTTCCTATTGTCGGATTGTTTGCTGCACTTATTGTATTACTATAATTCCTGTCTCTCTTGCAAAGCGCCGAGTACACTGTGAGCACTATACAAATAAAGATATACATGCATATAATGATGTAGCCAAACAGATAAACGTGCAGGACGATGCGGATCATATGAGATTAGAATAACACACTAAGAATGGATGCATTTATCCCAAAGTTAACCCTTCATTACAAGGCAGTATATTGATGTAATATCCCCAGCCCCCCCCCCTGTCCTGTCTCTCCCCCCCCCCCCTGTCTCATCCCCCCCCTGTCCTGTCTCTTCCCCCCCCCCCTGTCCTGTCTCTTTCCGCCCCCTGTCTCTTCCCCCCCCCCTGTCTCTTTCCCCCCCCCCTGTCTCTTTCCCCCCCTGTCTCTTCCCCCCCCCCTGTCCTGTCTCTCTCCCCCCCCCCCTCTCTGGCAGTGAGAGGGTTACTGTGTAATCCCAGTTGATTGATGTAATATCCCCAGCCCCCCCCCTGTCCTGTCTCTCCCCCCCCCTGTCTTGTCTCTCTCATACCCCCTGTCCTGTCTCTTCCCTCCCCCCCTGTCCTGTCTCTCTCCCCCCCCTGCCCTGTCTCTTCCCAGCCCCCCCCCCTGTCCTGTCTCTCCCCCCCCCTGTCCTGTCTCTCTCCCCCCCCCCCCTGTCCTGTCTCTTCCCTCCCCCCCCCTGTCCTGTCTCTCTCCCCCCCCCCCTGTCCTGTCTCTCTCTCCACCCCTGTCCTGTCTCTCTCCCCCCCCCTCCCTGCCCTGTCTCTCTCTCCACCCCCCCCCCGCC